>NC_041381.1:147840900-147875710 GCF_002162155.2 Triticum dicoccoides
GCCCGCCTGCGCTGCGACGCGCCAGGGGCCCATCCACCTGGCCGCCGCCCGGGTCGAGGCTGCCCCTGACCGCGCGGCCGTCCACCCGACCTCTGCGCCGGCCGCGCCAGGCCACGCCTGCCCGGGTCGGGTCTGCCCCTGGCCGCGCGCCCGTCCACCCGGCCTCCGCGCCGCGCCGCGCCCCAGGCCACAGACTCCGCCCGGCCGTGTGTCGTGCCGCACCGCGTGCCCGTCCGTCGCCCGCGGCGCACCGGCGTCTTCTAGCGCTCCGGCAGCACGAATACGTGCAACAGTGCCCTCCCATCGGCAGCGAACGGTGGTGCGTAGCACGACGGCGTGAGCCAAAACGAATCCTTAGATTCGTAACCGCACATGGAAATTGGAAAGGCCATGGAGCCTTATCCCTTCACGATTATACACTTTAGCCCATGCGGCTTTACCTATTTTCATAATAGGCTGTGTGTATAAATCTTGGAGTAATTCTTGTACGTCTCAGGATAACTCAACATGGTTTAACTACTCATGCTATTCATTAGCACTTGTCATCTTTATTAGACCATGTATGTATAGATATGCATTTCAACCCATTTTCTATTGAGTTTTACAATTCCAGAAATATGTATATATTTATATTTGACATGTTCAATGTGTTTACCACATTATCTAGAACATGTTTTGGCGATTGAGATTAAATTTTCTCGCACAGCAATATCGATTTGCGATTGAGAAATATAATTTTTTTCGCAAAACAGTCTCATTGCGATTGAGATTAATTTTCTCTCGCAAAATATTAATTCACTTTGCTGAATTATCTTGCAACTTGATACAAGATCATTTCATCTAATTTGAGGTCTATACAATTCAAGTTTTTCACTTGAACATCAAGTTTGCAACATCATTACTATTCATTGCAATAGTAGTGTATTTCTGTTGAGTACGATGTATTCCGAATATATGTATCTCCATGTTTGCTACATGTCGAGATTAATACGTCTATTTGTAATTGAGATTTTTAATTTCTTGCAAATATTGAATGCAAAATTCTAACTGTTGTTTTTCAAATTGATGCTTGGGATCATAAGGTAGTCATATGGATCTACTGCATATGCAGATTATCGATGACTACTGATGGAGCCTATATTTTGTCGTTCTCGACATTATGATTGCTTTACAAAGTGCTCTCCTACACGCTTTACTAAGTCATGACATAAGGCATTACGAGTGAGTATCTACTGATTTCATCAGATTATACTCCCTAGTGCTGCGAGATCTACTCCATTTTGAAGATTATCTTCAAGGTGTCATATTTAGCAATTTGAGATTCACACTAATGGTTTCAAGATAACTTCTTAAAATACCCATTGATTTTGCTAAGTTCATTACAACATCAATCATGATGGTCTTTAATTTACTGACTGTAAATGAATTATCTCTAGTTTACCCATAGAGATATCATATGGCTATAGAATTTAAGACATTCGCCCTTAATGGCCACCACTGCCTTATCTGGGCCATGGACATCCCGATCGCTCTTGTGTGTCATGGTATAATGTGTGCAATCCAGGATTCACTTCTGGTCAGGATCACAACATTAACAAAAAAATGTTGTCTTACACATTATAAGGCATTAGATTCAGATCTCAGCATCTGGTTATTCTGTATCAGCAATCCCTGAGATACAATGAACTCAAGGGCAAAGGTTTGAAGCTTACTTCAACCTTCAACCCGACATCGCAGTGATGACGGGACCCTATGGGCACCGAGAACGTGTGGTTGAATATGACTCAACCGACATGTTTGGAGACCATGAATAGTCTCTCAATCTCCTCAGTGGTCAATATAATTTATGTCCATTTATGATGTTGTAACAACAACATAAGTATTGTTGTCATCATATATTGTACCAACACTTTGGTACAAATACATTTGTATGTATTTTATATATCCGATAGTGATTTCCTTGAGAATCTTCATGTCTATATATAGATTTCTACGGGGGTCAATCTGATGAAAGATGATATGTGCCTTGTGGACATATGCACCACAAACTCTATACTCAGGGAAGTTTAATGCTTCCACTCTCATCGAGAGAAAGGAGATGTTTTAAAATCGCTAGACGTGATGAGGTATTTGTTGGCTCAACTCGAGTCATATTTACTATCCCTGTAGGTACTCGAGTAACGTCGGGATGCTTTATTGCTTCCCAAGTTTAACTCGTCCCCTACTAAACAATAGAGGTATCCGTCAAAATAGTTTTCATAGCGAAACTTATGATGACAACAAAGAGGACTAACTTCTCTTTACCATATGCAACGGATATGGCAAGCACATTCTCTATGTATCATCGGGATTGTACTACACATACTGCAAAACTTGTAGCACACGTTGCGCCCAAGATAGTTTTCCAAATGTCTTGTGCATGGCAAACTTGGCATACTTTCCTTGGTCATCGAGACATTGGGTTGAACCGAAACTATGAGCAATTCCAGAGTTTATGATTATTTTAATGCTAAATTCTAAGGATATTTGGATTTTGTGTACACAACATGTGACACAGGGAAGCTAATTTTAAGGCTCGCGCACCTTAAAGTCTAGGCTAAACCACTCAGACTCCTTGAATATATCAAGTTGAGGTAAGTAGCTCTTCCCATCCATTGACTAGACTATTCAGGTGTTCCATGGTTCCAAAAGACGCATCTATACGATAGTCTCAAGTGTGGTTTATCCACACGAAACCATTGGCTTATTATCCTGACACCGATTTCAAGCAAATCGAATGGATAACATTGCAGAGTTCTCCTTGAGTGCCTTCTATATGGCCCTTGGATTGAAGTTTAGCAATTTGTCCTAATGTCTAGACTCAAAATGGTTTGGTAGAATCCTTTATCCAAAGAGTTATGCTCATTGCATTATCTTTACTTTGGAATTGCAATTTACCAACTTTACGTTGGAGTCATGCAGTTTTACACGCTCATGACCAAACTGCGTACTATTATTCCCCTATATCTTTGATACATAGAAATCTACCAAGTATTTCCCATCTACGGTATTTCGGTTGCATACCAATATCACCACCCCAACATACATCATTGGCCCCTCAACATATAGTTGGGATCTATGTGAGGAATAATTGTATTTCCGTAAATACCTCAAGCCCCTCGCGTGGGGAGTTATTTAAGGCCAGTATGTTGATTCAATGAGGAACATTTCCAGGCATTAGGGGGAGATTTCAAGTACCATAAAGAATGCTAGGAAATTAGTGGAATGTTCAACACATTTCTTCCTCAATTCCATGTACTCAAAGATCTGAACCGTGCGTTCAGAAGATTTGCAACAGATTGCAACTAAACTGTCAGATTCATTTACTGAATATAAAGGTGTCACACAATCCTACAACCCTGCAAAAGTACGCCTGAAAGAATGGAGTAACAACAGAAACCACTCCACTCCCCGTTCGATGCAACATGGGGAGATGTATGGTAAAAGTACATCAGGATTCAACTTCTCGCAAGCAAGGATATCAAGGCATGTGAATCAGCAAATGTAGGTCAACTTCACGTTGACATACACCTAATGGGTAGCATACACCTAGTGGATGGTAAAGCTCCACCAACCCAGGTCATAGTGCACACAATGACCGGGACACCAGGATACCCGACTCAGTCGCATTGGGAAATCGCGAGCAGTCACCATGGGTAACGATATTTCCATCAACTGTATATTGATATATAGATTCTGGAGAAACATATAACTAGAAGTCTACAATTGTCGACATACATTTCTCAACTAGATTGCAAAAACCTTTCAAACGATTTAGATCCAAAGACCATGGCCACGGAAAATTGTGAACAACAGTCGAACTGAACTCAAGCAAAGGGTATAATCTAGGTAGAAATGATCTTGCTCAATAATGGGAAGGTATTCATCAGCAATACCTACACCAGTTTTCTTCTGGAACAGAACTGAGAACAACAAGGTGGTGAAACACAGAGCAAGTATTGTAGCACAAGGGTTCACACAGATACCCAACTATTCTCCAGAGGTGGAATCTCTTTCCGATAACTTATATCATTGGCAGTACAAAATCATCTATCTATGTAGTTGATAGATGTAGTGCTCACATATCCATGTGGATCACTAGATTCAGACACATATGATTGATTCCCGATGGAATCTCACTTCTGAATCGAAAATGCAATACACAACATACATTGTGTAAAATCAATAAGTCACCATAAGACTTATTGTTGTCGGTACATATGGTACAATCGACGTAGTGAGTTCCTTATACACAAGGATTACTCCTACAGTGATGATTATCCATGTTTATGTTTCTGCAATGAGACACATGTAATCATCTAAATGATAGAGTTTAACCGAAGGATTTGTGTAAACCAAAATATCGCTCATTACTACAACTTGAGCACCTTCATTCATACATTATGGTATACTATGTTGTCTATATCCGTAATATATTGGAGAAATCCATTGTGGACAAATCTTATCCATCTATAACTCTTTATGGTAGTTCATTCTCTAGACATAGAGAAAGATCTATTTAGACCAAGAGATGATGGAAGTGAGATATTGGGACTCAACGTTCCATAATGCCATTGGATCCACCAAACACAGTTGGTTGGTACTCAAGAATATCTTTCGATATCTCCAAGGCATGAAACATCTTGTCCTGGTTTTTCAGTTTCGAAGAAATCTGAACACCAATACCATTGGATACATTGATCATCCCCACTATGTCAGATCGTAGACAAGTTTAGTGTTCCTACTAGGTGTGGTAGCCCTCTCATGAAGAGTCTTTGAAATAGACCTAGTGGCTACATTCACCAACCATTCTCTCAACGATAATGTTTCTTGTGTTTCCCGGATGCAAACATGTTACATAATAAGCAATATCACCATATTGCAGATCTTGCAGGTCAAATCATGACTGATTTGTTCAGGGGTCTATACCAACTTCTATGTTTTGGTATGTGACGGCTTTGAATTTTGCAAGAATCAGGTGGAGTATCTTCCTGAATTATTCCTATTCAATGCATCATATTATACTCTTTTTCCCTTCATGAGTTTACTTTACATGTTCTCATAAAGGTTTTTAATGAGGTAATATCAACATGAGATCATGTCTCATACTTTCTGTTTCCCCACCGGGTTTTTTAGTAAAGTATATACGACATATTTATTGTCCTCTAAACTCTATGGGTTTTCTCGTATTGAGTTGAAAGAGACAATAACCATTATATGTTGCATCATTTTCTCCTTATTTTTCCCACTGGGTTTGAAGGAGTTTTAGCAACATATTCTACATCACTCCTCATATTTTTCCCACATGGTTTTTGGAGGAGATTCTTTCAAGATGATGATGCTACCTGGACAAGCATGGATTAGGGGGAGTGTTAAGATCAATTAACATACTTAATTAAGGGAGAATCCCTGCCTGTATTAACCGCCAATGGATGCTATTTCGGCAATCGTCGCCGGTTCACATATAGACGCCTCTCCAATGAGGCGTCCTCCCTGTACCAATATATGTAGAATCATCAATGAAAGAGAGGACAGTTCCATTCATTTTGCTTTGGACCTGAACAACGATGTTGGATAGGAATGCTTTAGGAGTTTGTGATCTGATGACTATAGGATGATGGAGGAGAGCCAAGAAAACCAAAGAGTATCGGAGGGTAGTAGAAATTTGACGGCAACTTCCATTAGCAAGTGCACAATATGGATGAGGATGCTTTTGAGCCCTAAACCGCCAAACTCTTTTGGCTTACAAACATTTTCCCAAGCTATTAGACATTGAGCACCTACACAAGACTGATGTGCAACCCAAAGGAAGGCACAACTTATAGCATAGAGTTTTTTAGCTGCATATTGGGTAGGTGGAAAACTGACATACTAACCCTTAGAAAGAAGAAGGGCATGCCAATCCGCGAGAAATGAAAGGCGCCTATCTAAGATGGGGCTAAAGACAGAATATGGTAGTTTATAGGGGGAGGGGTAGTGTGAGGTACATTTGTTTAAAGGAGGATATGGAACAACCTAGTATGTTAATGATATTCATGACATTCTTGAGTTGTTGTTCCCACGAAAGGGGGTGAAGGTTGTTTTTGGAAGATGATGGAGAGGTCAATGGGTATAGCAAACTTGTCTAAGACTGTTTTTAGGATTTCAACGCCCTTGAGATGAGGTCTTGGCTAAGATCAAAGTGCCATCAACGTGTTGTCGCATTGTTGGTGATAGGTGGTCGTAGATGGGGTGGTAGAGAGTGGCTGGATTGTGTTTTTTGTTGTTTAGTTGTTTTAGAATGTCGGCGGAGATGATAAATATATAGGTAGGGTGAAAGGTGATTGACGGTGCAACACACCGGGGGTGGCCTATCGGCCAAGAAGCCTGGTGTTGGGCCGACCTCGAGACCCGGGAGGCTTGGTGGTAGCATGGAACCAGGATGCAACCCATGGCCCGGCTGGGGATCCGGAGATCATCTTGGTATACAAGCCAAGATGCCATCGGCATGAAGCGGGTTAGGAACCCTTTGAACCCTAGCTCTCGCCCCCTATATAGGGTGACACTAGGGGTCATATGTTGGAAAATATAGTAGAAAACAAAAAATTGCTCTACGAACACCGAGGAACAATATGAAGATGCATATAGGGTTTGGATCAACGATCGTTACTGACTTCGGAGTGCAGCGGAAGTAGACGAGTAGGTGTAGATCGTACTTGGAGTCCCTCGAACCATTGATAACGATCCCACGAACCGCACTCGATCGATCCCTCGAACGGAAGACCGAAAGCATGGCCTCTCTACTTCGTTGCAAGCGTACGGTCTTCACATGATCCGGCAGGTCAAGCTCTAATTGATCAACTAGGATCAACTAGATCTAGAACTAGAGGAGGATCCAAAACTTGTGTGACTATTGTGGCCAATACCTCAAGTATACCAGCCCGGCTACCCAACCCTCCCCTTAACCGCCACCCACCGTCGTGCTTCCACCGCCCACTGCCATCCCTTTAACCCTGGCAGACCTCAAAGTTTGACGCCGGCGAACATGCACCCCCCGCCACCCCTAAGATAGACAAGGAGGCTCATGCTCCCCACTACACACCTAAGATAGACGAGGATGCTACTCCGCTGTGGCTGCTGTTGCCTCCATCGGCGTCCTCGGTGCTCCTCCATAGCTGTTGCTTCCTCTCCACCTAATCGACTGAAGCAAATTTGATTTTCAGGTGACTGGCGTCTAGCAAAGGGGATATCCAATTCTGAGCCCAGGCTTAGATGATCCTCAAATCTCCCCCATTCATTCGCATGTGGATCAGCGCCCTGCAATGTATTCCAGTTTGTATTCATGCAATATTGTTTCTGATCAACGCTCGTGCACTGGCGCGTTTATTTTGAAGGCAAACATCAACCTGTACGCGGAACAACGGTAGTGGACACGGCCCAATCATTTTTCTGTACGAGTGATATGTCCATTTTGCATCATGCTCTTATATCGATATTTATTGCATTATGGGCTATTACTACACATTATGTCACAATACTTATGCCTTTTCTCTCTTATTTTATAAGGTTTACACGAAGAAGGAGAATGCCGACAGCTAGAATTCTGGGCTAGAAAAGGAGCAAATATTAGAGACCTATTCGGCACAACTCCAAAAGTCCTGAAACTCCATGAAAGTTAGTTTTGGAAATTAAAAATATTGGGCGAAGGAAGCACCAGAGGGGGCCACCCACCAGCCATGAGGGTGGAAGGCGCACCCTACCCCCTGGGTGCGCCCCTTGCCTCGTGGGCCACCTGGCAGGCCCCCGATGCCCATCTTATGCTATATGGTGTCTTTTGCCCTGGGAAAAAAAATCATAAGGAAGATTTCAGGACGAAGGGCCGCCGTCTCGAGGCGGAACCTGGGCAGGACTAATCTAGGGCTCCGGTGGAGCTATTCTGCCAGGGAAACATCCCTCTAGGAGGGGGAAATCGTCGCCATCATCATCACCATCGATCCTCTCATCGGTACGGGGTCAATCTCCATCAACATCTTCACCATCACCATCTCCTCTCAAACCCTAGTTCATCTCTTGTATCCGATCTTTGTCTCAAAACCTCAGATTGGTACCTGTGGGTTGCTAGTAGTGTTGATTAATCCTTGTAGTTGATGCTAGTTGGTTTATTCAGTGGAAGATCATATGTTCAGATCCTTAATGCATATTAATACCCCTCTGATTATGAACATGAATATGATTTGTGAGTAGTTATGTTTGTTCCTGAGGACATGGGAGAAGTCTTGTTATAAGTAATCATGTGAATTTGGTATTCGTTTGATATTTTGATGAGATGTACGTTGCCTTTCCTCTAGTGGTGTTATGTGAACGTATACTACATGACACTTCACCATGCTTTGGGCCTAGGGGAAGGCATTGGGAAGTAATAAGTAGATGATGGGTTGCTAGAGTGACAAAAGCTTAAACCCTAGTTTATGCGTTGCTTCGTAAGGGGCTGATTTGGATCGACATGTTTCATGCTATGGTTAGGTTTACCTTAATTCTTCTTTCGTAGTTGCGGATGCTTGCGAGAGGGGTTAATCATAAGTGGGATGCTTGTCCAAGGAAGGTCAGTACCAAAGCACCAGTCCACCCACATATCAAATTATCAAAGTAGCGAACGCAAATCATATGAGCATGATGAAAACTAGCTTGACAGTAATTCCCATGTGTCCTCGGGAGCGCTTTGCTTTATATAAGAGTTTGTACAGGCTTGTCCTTTGCTACAAAAAGGATTGGGCCACCATGCTGCACCTTAGTTACTTTGTTACTTGTTATCCGTTACGAATTATCTTATCACAAAACTATCTATTACCGATAATTTCAGTGCTTGCAGAGAATACCTTCCTGAAAACCGCTTGTCATTTCCTTCTACTCCCCGTTAGGTTTGACACTCTTACTTATAGAAAGGACTATGATAGATCTCCTATACTTTTGTGTCATCAAGACTCTTTTCTGGCGCCGTTGCCAGGGAGTGAAGCGCCTTTGGTAGGTGGAATTTAGTAAGGTAAAATTTATATAGTGTGCTGAAATTTACTGTCACTTGTTACTATAGAAAATAATCCTTTGAGGGGCTTGTTCGGGGTATCTTCACCCCGAACAGAAGTGCGAAAAGTTGCTCCTCAACCTACTGAACCAACTGAAGATATTTACTTTGAAATTCCTTTGGGTATGATAGAGAAACTGCTAGCTAATCCTTATACAGGAGATGGAACATTACATCCCGATATGCACCTAATCTATGTGGATGAAGTTTGTGGATTATTTAAGCTTGCAGGTATGCCCGAGGATGTTGTCAAGAAGAAGGTATTCCCTTTATTTTGAAGGGAAAGGCATTGGCATGGTTTAGGCTATGTGATGATATTGGATCATGGAACTACAACCGATTGAAATTGTAATTTCATCAGAAGTTTTATCCTATGCATCTGGTTCATCGTGATCGTAATTATATATATAATTTTTGGCCTCGTGAAGGAGAAAGTATCGCTCAAGCTTGGGGGAGGCTTAAGTCAATGTTATATTCATGCCCCAATCATGAGCTCTCAAGAGAAATTATTATTCAAAAACTTTATGCCCGACTTTCTCTTAATGATCGCTCCATGCTCGATACTTCTTGTACTGGTTCTTTTATGATGAAGACTATTGAGTTCAAATGGGATTTATTGGAAAGAATTAAACGTAACTCTGAAGATTGGGAACTCGAGAAGGTAAGGAGTCATCTATAACACCTAAGTTTGATTGTGTTAAATCTTTTATGGATACCGATGCTTTTCGTGAATTTAGCACTAAATATGGACTTGACTCTGAGATAGTAGCTTCTTTCTGTGAATCATTTGCTACTCATGTTGATCTCCCTAAGGAGAAGTGGTTTAAATATCATCCTCCCATTAAGGTGAAAGTAGTAGAACCTATTAAAGTTGAAGAAAAGACTATTACTTATAATGTTTATCCTATTGTTCCTACCGCGTATATTGAGAAACCACCTTTTCCTGTTAGAATAAAGGATCATGCTAAAGATTCAACTGTGGTTCGTAAGAATAATGCTAGAATACCTACACCCCCTGAGCAAATTAAAGATGAACCTAGTATTGCTATGGTTAAAGATCTCTTGGTAGATAATATTGATGGGCATATTATTTATTTCTGTGATGAAGTTGCTAGAATTGCTAAACCCGTTACTAAAAATAAACGTAGACCTGTTGTTGGCATGCCTATTGTTTCTGTTAAAATAGGAGATCATTTTTATCATGGCTTATGTGATATGGGTGCTAGTGTGAGTGCAATACCTCATTCCTTATACAAAGAAATTATGCATGATATTGCACCTGCTGAGATAGAAGATATTGACGTTACTATTAAGCTCGCCAATAGAGATACTATTTCACCAATTGGGATTGTTAGAGATGTTGAAGTCTTGTGTGGGAAAATTAAATATCCTATTGATTTTCTTGTTCTTGGTTCCCCACAAGATGACTTTTGTCCCATTATATTTGGTAGACCCTTCTTGAATACTATTAATGCTAAGATAGACTGCGAAACGGATATTGTTACTCTTGGTTTAGGGGATATGTCTCATGATTTTAATTTTGCTAAATTTTGTAGACAACCCCATGATAAAGAATTGCCTAGTAAAGATGAAATTATTGGTCTTGCTTCTATTGCCATGCCTCCTAATGATCCTTTAGAACAATATTTGCTAGACCATGAAAATGATATGTTTATGAATGAAAGAAGGGAAATAGATGAAGTATTCTTTAATCAGGGACCTATTTTGAGACACAACTTGCCTGTTGAAATCCTAGGGGATCCTCCTCCACCCAAGGGAGATCTCGTGTTTGAGCTTAAACAACTACCTGGTACTCTGAAATATGCTTATCTTGATGAAAAGAAGATATATCCTGTTATTATTAGTGCTAACCTTTCAGAGCATGAAGAAGAAAAATTATTGAAAGCTCTGAAGAAGCACCGTGCTGCTATTGGATATACTCTTGATGATCTTAAGGGCATGTATCGACAAGACCTCAAACACTCAAGTCTCTGTGCATCAGTGTCATCCCTAGATCGGTAATGGTGACACCCACAATACTTGAGGATTTATAACAGAGTTTCAATCACACACTTATTACAACAAAATGTCTCAAAAGAGAACTTAATACAATAATATGGCTTAATGCCATCTAAATACGATAACAACAGAAGGCTTGGAAGATAAAATGAGTCCATCAACTCCAATGACATAGCTGAGTGAACGACAATGACCTATGGCACCTTACTCGTCGTCTAAAAAGTCTGGAACATGATATGTTGCAGCCCGAAACGGGTCAGCGCATGGAATATGCTGGCAAAATAACACATAGAGTAACGAACAGAATAAATGCTATCTTCTACATGCATATATGGCTGGTGGAAAGCTCTATGGTTACAGTTTTGCATAAAGCCAATTTTTCCCAACATCAAAGAAATAAATTTTATTTAACTATCATGGTGGTTGTTAAACATTGAGAAGGTTCCTCCAACTCAATCCCAATTAAACATCATCAATTAACCCAAAAATTTAAATTTAGAGTGATGAGATCAACATGATAATCCAAGAACCAGATACTCAAGATGTCCATAACCGGGGACACGGCTAACCATGATTAGTTTGTACACTCTGCAGAGGTTTGCGCACTTTTCCCCACAAGACTCGATCTCCTCCGTTGGATTTCTCGCACTACAGGGTGTTTGGGAAATGGATGACCGAGACACAGTCTTTCAGAAACATTAACTCTTTACTCTGGGTGGACAGTTACACCTACTTTCCCCTACATCTGCTAGCCCACCACTGAAAGAGGTCATGCAACATACTCAGCTATGCTAGAGCCCATAATAGCTAGTGGCTGCACACAGAAGTTTCTAGCATGAATGATCTTATGATCCCTTTGAGCCTGGGTGGCGAACCGTAGGATGATCACACGGATACTCCGGGATATCCTAGGACAACACTGGATTCTCCAGGTGCCCGCAACCAGTCCACCCAGATGTGTATTTAAGTAGCCACCTTAAGTTAACCATTAAATAACAATTCTCACATCTGTCATGGATACACTCACCCAATCGATGTCTACGAGCATAGTATAGCAACCTAAGCATAACGTAGAAGTAACTCCCAAAGGTTTGATAATAAATAGGGCAATAGGTTCTACCTCATCTACTTCCCAAACCCACATGTTAAAATAGATCCTAACCATGCAATGTTTGAGGATCAAAACTAATGCATAAAACTGGGTAATAAGGGATATGATCAAAGTGTTACTTGCCTTGCTGATGATCTGCAAAACCTAGGGACTCATAGTAGCATGCTTCACACTCCGGGAATTCTATCACAAACAAATAATAGCATACATAAGCACTCAACTAGAAGCACGGGTAAAACTCAAATAAGAAGATCTAACCAGAAAGTTCAACTGAAGAACTCCGGTTTGCAAAAAGAATCGAATCAAACGCATCAACGAAACTCAAACTACAAAAGAAACAAGATCCGATTACTAATCTGGACTAAATTCAAATTTTACAGTACCAAAATATTGTTCAAGTTGGTTAAACAGAAAGAGGGCTTTGAAACGAAAAACTAAGTGCTTGTTTCATCTAATTTGGATAAACGAGCGAAGAGTTATACTAGATCGAAGATTCGGGCAGAAATCTCGATCGAAAATAATCGCGAAAAAACCCTGGAAAAACAAAACGAGACGAACAGGCTAACGAACGAACGTTTGCTGTCTGCGCTTAACTGACGAACAATGTTCGTTAAAACGAATGTACAGACGAATGTCCGCTATTTAACTAAACCGAAAAAACAAACCGATCTGAAAAAACTAGATCTAGGGTTTCGAAAAAAAACCCGACGGTTTTCTCGTGAAGACCGGGTCGGCGGCGGCGGCTACTTTGGTGGCGAGGCGGCGGCGGCGGGCCGGATCGAGCAGCGGTGGGAGGCTCCGGCGGCAGCGGCGGCAAAGTCGTTGGCGGCAGCGCGGCGGCTAGGGTTTCGGGGCGGGGCGAGCGGCTGGGCTGGCGGGGTCGGCCTCAACCTTATAAAGGCCGACCGGGCGGGCTGTCCGGGTCGGGCATGGCCCGTTAGGTCGTTGCACTTTTTTTTAAATAAACTGATGCAGAAAAACAAATAAAAGAAATACTAAACAGAGTCCAAAAATCCTGAAATAAATTTTCACGGTCGTCTAATAATATTGCAGACAAAGTGAAATCTTATTTGGGCCACTAATACAATTTTGAAAAATGAAATTTTCCTAATTCGAATAAAATAGCAATAAAAGTCCAAATAAAATTCTTATTTGATTTTAACATTTTCCTCCAATATTTCTTTTAACTTTGAGAAGTCATTTTATCTCCTCTCTTTTATTTATACAATGGAAATATTTTTGAAGAGGAAAAAAAATAATTAAAACCAAATCGATCCTCTTTTCAATATTTGAGTAAACTCAAATTTGAAAATAAACGAAATCCCCAACTCTCTCCGTGGGTCCTTGAGTTGCTTAGTATTTCTAGGATCAACCAAAATGCAATAAAATATGTTATGCAATGATGATCTATGTATAACATTCCAAATTGAAAATTTGGGATGTTACAAACCTACCCCCCTTAAGATGAATCTCGCCCTTGAGATTCGGGTTGGCTAGAAAATAGGTGCGGGTGGTCCTTCCGTAGGTCTTCCTCTCGTTCCCAGGTGGCTTCCTCCTCATTATGGTGGCTCCACTGAACTTTGCAAAACTTGATAACCTTGCTGCGGGTGACTCGGCTAGCAAACTCGAGAATCTTCACTGGTTTCTCCTCGTAGGTCAAATCATTATCCAGCGGAATCGCTTCCGGTGAAAATGTATCTCTCAGAGGAATATCGGCCATCTCTGCATGGCACTTCTTTAACTGGGAAACGTGAACACATCGTGAACTCCTGACAATCCTTCAGGCAATTCTTGCTTGTAAGCAACTTCTCCCATATGTTCCAAAACTTTGTATGGTCCCACAAAATGTGGTGCTAACATTCCCTTAACTCCAAATTGCTTAACTCCTCGAAGTGGGGACACACAAAGATATACTCTGTCTCTGACTTTGTAAACTGTCTCCTTGCGTTTAGAATTCGCATAACTCTTTTGCCTAGACTGGGCTACCTTGAGTCTGTCGCGAATCAGGTTTTCTCTTTAGACTCCTTAATCAAATCTGGTCCAAACAACTGACAGTCTCCAACTTCATCCCATAATAATGGTGTCCTGCACCTCCTTCCATACAAGGCTTCAGAAGGGGCCATCTTCAAATTGGCTTGATAACTGTTGTTGTACGAGAACTCTGCATACGGAAAATTGTCGTCCCAAGTAGATCCATAATCTAGCGCACAAGCTCTCAACATGTCCTCCAGAATCTGATTGACTCTCTCGGTCTTCCATCCGTCTGTGGATGAAAAGCTGTACTGAACTCTAGCCTGGTACCCAAAGTTTCATGCAACTGATTCCAGAACTTTGAGGTAAACTGGGTTCCTCTATCTGATACAATGGTCCTCGGAACTCCATGCAGACATACGATCCTGGTTATATATATATATATCTTTGCCAACTTAGCACTAGTATATGTGGTCTTCACTGGGACGAAATGAGCTACTTTCGTCAACCGATCGACTACAGCCCATATCGGGTCATAGCCTGAACGAGTCCTGGGCAATCCAGTGATAAAATCCATGCCAAGATTGTCCCACCTCCATTTGGGTATTGGCAATGGCTGTAGCAATCCTGCTGGCTTCTGATGCTCTGCCTTCACTCTCTGACATACATCACATACTGCTACATACTCCGCAATATCCTTCTTCATTCCGGTCCACCAGAAACTTTCCTTCAGATCCAGATACATCTTGGTGTTTCCTGGGTGAATGGAATACGGCGAATCATGGGCCTCCTGCAGAATCAACTTCCTAATCTCGGGGTCATTAGGCACATATACGCGATCCTCAAACCATAAGGGTATCGTGCTCATCCTCATGAAATCCTTTGGCCTTTCCTTTGCTCATCCTTTCCTTTATCTCGGCAATCTCCTTGTCAGTCTTATGAGCTTCTCTAATCTTATCCATCAAAGTGGAATGAATTTCCAATGTTGCTACATAACCTCTTGGAACTATTTCCAAACATAGCTCACGAAGATCCTCTGCTAACTCCTTGGGTAAATCTCCGGTTATGAGCGTGTTGACATAACTCTTGCGACTCAACGCATCAGCTACTACATTAGCCTTTCCGGGATGATAATGCAACTTCATGTCATAATCCTTAATAAGCTCCAACCATCTCCTTTGCCTGAGATTCAACTCCTTCTGCGTGAAGATATATTTCAAACTCTTGTGATCCGTGTATACCTCACAGTGGTTTCCGATGAGAAAATGTCTCCATATCTTCAACGCATGCACTACGGCTGCTAACTCCAAATCATGTGTAGCATAATTTTACTCATGAGGTTTAAGATGTCATGAGGCATATGAAACAACTCTTCCCTCCTGCATAAGCACTGCTCCAAGTCCTCGACGAGAAGCGTCACAATACACTTTATAATCCTTTCGTTGATATGGAAGAATCAACACTGGGGTTGTAACCAAACGTTTCTTCAACTCCTGAAAACTGGCTTCACACTCCTCAGTCCATTTGAACTTGGTGTCCTTCTTCAACAACTCTGTCATGGGCTTTGCAATCTTGGAGTAATTTTCTATGAACCTCCGGTAATACCCTGCGAGTCCAAGAAAACTTCGGATCTCTCCAACTGTTGTGGGTGCCACCCATTTAGTCACAGAAACAACCTTGGCAGGGTCTACGCCTATTCCTTCTCCGGATATAACATATCCAAGGAATCCAACTTCCTTCAACCAAAACTCACATTTGCTGAACTTGGCATATAACTGGTGTTCCCTGAGCTTCTCAAGAACCAAACGCAAATGCTCCTTATGCTCCTCTTCATTCTTTGAGTAGACCAATATATCGTCAATGAACACCACGACGAACTTATCCAAAAACTCCATAAACACCTTGTTCATCATGTTCATGAAATAGGCAGGCGTGTTAGTCAGACCAAATGACATAATGGTATACTCATATAGCCCATACCTTGTGGTAAAAGCTGTCTTAGGTATATCCTGCTCTCAAATCTTCAGCTGGTGATATCCAGATCGCAGATCGATCTTGGAAAACACTTTAGCTCCTTGCAACTGGTCAAACAAATCATTGATCATCGTCAGCGGGTACTTATTCTTGATCGTCACTTCATTTAACACACGATAATCAACAACCATCCTTACGATCCACCCTTCTTCTCCACTAAAAGTACTGGACATCCCCATGGTGATGAACTTGGTCGAATGTAACCCTTATCCAGTAACTCCTTAATCTGCTTCTTAATTTCCTCCAAATCCTTTGCGGGCATCCAATACGGTATCTTACATATTGGTCCTATGTCTGGCAAAAGCTCAATCAAAAACCCAATGTCTCTATCCGGTGGCATGCCTGGCAACTCCTCCGGAAATACGTCAGGGAAATCCTTCACCACTGGTACTTCCTGCTGCACAACTCCTGATAAGGAATTCACTTGAGTCCTCTTCGGCACATGCCGGGATACATACTTAATCCTTCTTCCTTCTGGGGTGGTGAGCATAATTGACTTACTGGCGCAATCGATGTTTCCTCCATACATCGATAGCCAATCCATACCCAAAATCACATCCAATCCTTGCGACTCTAAAATGATCAGATCCGAGGGGAAGACATGCCTACCTATGGTCACTGGCATATGAAAACATCCTTGGCTTGCCATATGCTCCGCTCCCGGTGAGCTTACTAACATTGGTGTCCTAAGAACTTTGGTGGGAAACTTATACTTATCCACGAATCCCCTGATATGTATGAATGCGATGCACCAGTATCAAAAAGAATGATTGCAGTAAATGACTTAACCAAAAACTTACCTATAACTGCATCTGGCTACTCTTCAACCTCCTCCACGCTAACGTGGTTCACTTGTCCCCTGTTGAAAGGGTTGGGCTTCTTCCCAGAGCTTCCATTGCCATTTCCATTCTTTGCTTCAGAACACTCGGTGGTGTAATGTCCATTCTTCCCGCACTTGAAACAAGTAGTGTGACTTAGATCCTTCTTGGCGGGCGTTTCTGGGTTGGAACGGTTCTGACCGTTGCTTCCTCCATTCCCATTCCCATTCTTGGGGCCACTATGGTTATGTGATGTCTACTACACAACCTTCTTGTTGTAGACGTTGTTGGGCCTCCAAGTGCAGAGGATTGTAGGATAGTAGGAAATTTCCCTCAAGTGGATGGCCTAAGGTTTATCAATCCGTGCGAGGCGTAGGATGAAGATGGTCTCTCTCAAACAACCCTGCAACCAAATAACAAAGAGTCTCTTGTGTCCCCAACACACCCAATACAATGGTAAACTGTATAGGTGCACTAGTTTGGCGAAGAGATGGTGATACAAATGCAATATGGATGGTAGATATGAGTATTTGTAATCTGAAATTATAAAAACAGCAAGGTAGCAAGCGATAAAAGTGAGCATAAACGGTATTGCAATGGTAGGAAACAAGGCCTAAGGTTCATACTTTCACTAGTGCAAGTTCTCTCAACAATAATAACATAATTAGATCATATAACTATCCTTCAACATGCAACAAAGAGTCACTCCAAAGCCACTAATAGCAGAGAACAAACGAAGATATTATGGTAGGGTACGAAACCACCTCAAAGTTATCCTTTCTGATCTATCTATTCAAGAGCCCGTAGTAAAATAACACGAAGCTATTCTTTCCATTCAATCTATCATAGAGTTCATACTAAAATAACACCTTAAGACACAAATCAACCAAAACACTAATGTCACCTAGATACTCCATTGTCACCTCAAGTATCCGTGGGCATGATTATACGATATGCATCACACAATCTCAGATTCATCTATTCAACCAACACAAAGTACTTCAAAGAGTGCCCCAAAGTTTCTACCAGAGAGTCAAGACGAAAACGTGTGCCAACCCCTATGCATAGGTTCATTGAACCCGCAAGTTGATCACCAAAACATACATCAAGTGGATCACGTGAATATCCCATTGTCACCATAGATAAGCACGGCAAGACATACATCAAGTGTTCTCAAATCCTTAAAGACTCAATCCAACTAGATAACTTGAAAGGGAAAACTTAATTCATCACAAGAGAGTAGAGGGGGGAGAAACATCATAAGATCCAACTATAATAGCAAAGCTTGCGATACATCAAGATCGTGCCAAATCAAGAACACGAGAGAGAGAGAGAGAGAGAGAGAGAGAGAGATCAAACACATAGCTACTGGTACATACCCTTAGCCCCGAGGGTGAACTACTCCCTCCTTGTCATGGAGAGCGTCGGGATGATGAAGATGGACACCGGTGAGGGATCCCCCCTCGGGCAGGGTGCCGGAACGGGCTCCCAAAAGGTTTTTGGTGGCTAGAGAGGCTTGCGGCGGTGGAACTCCCGATCTATCTTCGTCTTCGATGTTTTGAGGGTACTAGTAAGTGTGCACGTGGGACACACGTATCATAGAGTTATGAAAAAGAGAGAAAATTGGATCGCAGGAAGGAGAGCGGTGGCATAAGTGTCAAGAGAGGACGATTGATTATTGCCGCGGCCATGCCTGCAGGTTTCCATGGTATTTCTCAGCTACTTTTAGTGACTCCTTTGATTATGGTTGACTATTGTAGAAAAGATTATTGAAAACCTTTTTTGTGTACAATCAGTAATCAATAATTAGAAAACATGTCCATGGTGGATGGAAGAGGCAAACAAATTCCAAGGTAAGACATGAAGCTTCCTTGAACTGAAAGTTGGTTATGCAAGTAGTCGAAGTTAGGATCTAGCGTGTCATTTAGGACCTGAAGCTTCCTTGAACTGAATGTACATGCTCGTACCTGTCGTGGCCGCGTAGCGTTGTAGCTCCACGTCGCCGTCTTTCGTTCCTCAGGATGAGAAGACCAGGAGAGTCAAACCAAGAGTCGATCCGTCGAAGACGATGAACACTCAAATAGGTGAACGAAAGGAAGGAAGAGATGGAAGTCAAGGAACAATCGGAATCAAGGTCAAGGTTTGATCGATCCTGTGATCCGAACAAACAGGAAACGAGCGATTTGGTTTCCACGTTTGTCTCTGCCTACATGTGAACATCGGCCAGACACTTTTCTTTTTTCCTTCTATGTTCACAGTACACAAGGATGGGTTTAAAAAAATATGATGGCATAGATCATGGTAATTATCGCTAATTGATATTTTCCTTCTATGTACGCAGTACACAAGGCTAAGTTTCAAAAAAAATATGTTGGTGTAGATCATGGTAATTCTTACTAATTGATAAGATTAAAATAGACCTAGGTTGGAGCGAGATCGTGTTAATTATTGCATAATAATGATGGTGTAGATCATGGTAATTATTGCTAATTGATTATGGTAAATGATGTGATACTACATTGAGGCAATCTGGTCCATTGAGAGATGGTGGATGTATGGCTGAGATGTAATGTTTCTGCCACAACTCGATTGTTTAATAGTAGTAGAGATATGGACTTATATAGGTGAAAGAAGTCGGTCGGGGGACGCTCGAGGGGCCCACGAGACAGGGGGCGCGCCCAGTAGGGGGGGGGGCACCCCCCACCCTCGTGGCCACCTCGAAGCTTCCCTGGCTTGTACTCCAAGTTCCCTGGATTTCTTCTGTTCCAAAAATAAGTTTCCCGAAGGTTTCATTCCGTTTGGACTCCATTTGATATTCCTTTTCTTCGAAACACTGAAATAGGCAAGAAAACAACAATATGGGATGGGCCTCCGGTTAGTAGGTTAGTCCCAAAAGTAATATAAAAGTGTATAATAAAGCCCATAATCATCCAAAACAGATAATAAAATAGCATGAATGCTTCATAAATTATAGATATGTTGGAGACGTATCAGCATCCCCAAGCTTAATTCCTGCTCGTCCTCGAGTAGGTAAATGATAAAAGAAAGAATTTATGAAGTGTGAATGCTAGCAGGTGCATAAGTTTGATCAATGATAATTTCAATCACCTTTTCTAGCATGTTTATATGTCATAACAGTAGTTCATCTCATAAAACTTCTCACGATCAAGTAACAAGCTATTCACATGTTAAAGCATAGACCATAAACTTTCTTGAAAACTAGCAAACTTCATTCTCAGTCATCAAACAATTGCAATTCATCTTATTTTCAGGAAGGGTCTATGTCAGAGCTTTGATTTAGCAAAATCCACATACTCAACTATCATATAGTCTTCTATAATTGCTAACACTCACGCAATACTTATGGTTATGAAGTTTTAATCATACACTAAGAAAGATAGGGGCTTATAATTTCGCCTCCCAAAGTATTCACGTTTGGGTGATGTCAACAATAATAGTTCATGCTAACTTACATCCAATTGGATATATATATCAGGATCTTTCCAACACGAGGTGCTTGCCAAAGGATAAAATGAAAAAGGGAAAGGTGAAGATCACCTTGACTCTTGCATAAAGTAAAAGACATAAGGTAAAAGATAGGCCCTTCGCAGAGGGAAGCAGAGGTTGTCATGCGCTTTTATGGTTGGATGCACAAAATCTTAATGCAAAAGAATGTCACTTTATATTGCCACTTGTATATGGACCTTTATTATGCAGTCCGTCGCTTTTATTGCTTCCATAACAAGATCATATAAAGCTTATTTTCTTCACACTAATAGATCATACATATTTAGAGAGCAATTTTTATTGCATGCACTGATGACAACTTACTTGAAGGATCTTACTCAATCCATAGGTAGGTATGGTGGACTCTCATGGAAAAAACTGGGTTTAAGGATATTTGGAAGCACAAGTAGTATCTCTACTTGGTGCAAGGAATTTTGGCTAGCATGAGGGGGGAAAGGCAAGCTCAACATGTTTAAATGATCCATGACAATATACTTTAACTGAGATGTGAGAAAACATAACCCATTACGTTGTCTTCCTTGTCCAACATCAACTCTTTAGCATGTCATACTTAATGAGTGCTCACAATTATAAAAGATGTCCAAGATAGTATATTTATATGTGAAATCTCTCTTCCTTCAATATTCTTTCATGAATTGTTCAAATGACCCATACAATGCTTGCTAACCTTCAATAAATTTACAACCTCTACTCTTTAGATGTGAAGTCATCACTCCCCATGGGATAAGCAAATGAAACATATATAATTTCAGATTTATGACATTCAACTCATTCAACCATTTACTCACAGGATATAAGTGAAGCACATGAGTAAATGAAAAACTACTCCAAAAAGATATAAGTGAAGATCAATGAGTAGTTAAATAATTACGTAACTATATGAAGACTCTCTCTCATTTAAGAATTTCAGATCTTGGTATTTTATTCATACAGAAAGCAAAACAAAATAAAATGACATTGCAAGGATAGCACAACTCATGTGAAGAAGCAAAAACTTAGGTTCAACCGATGCTAACTGATAATTGTTGAAGAAGAAAGGTGGGATGCCTAACGGGGCAACCCCAAGCTTGGATGCTTGAGACTTCTTGAAATATTATCTTGGGGTGCCTTGGGCATCCCCAAGCTTGAGCTTTTGTGTATCCTTAATTCCTTTTTATATCTCAGTTTCCTAAATCTCAAAAATTTCATCCATAACAAACTCAACAAGAACTCGTGAGATAAGTTAGTATAAACCAATGCAAAGCCTTATCATTCTCTACTGTAGCAAATCATTAAAATTATTATTCAACATTTCATACTAAATGTCTCTGCATATTTAATACTCCTATCATCAAATAGAATCATTAAACAAGCAAACATATGCAAACAATGCAAACATAACAGCAATCTGCCAAAACAGTATAGTCTGTAAAGAATGCAAGATTCATCATACTTCCCTAACTCCAAAAATTATGAGAAACATATTAAGCTGTATAAGATTTATCAGAGCTCAATATTCAAAAAGTTTCAACCTTATATCCATCTCTGAGTTTTCTAGGGAATTTTGGCAACAGCGGTAAACTTTCTGTTTTGAAACAGCAACATGTATACTTGCAAAACAAGCATGGTAAAGGCTATCCTTGACATTTTATTTAAAATATAAATGCAAAACATTATTATAAATAACATCAAGCAAATACTAACAAAAGAAAATGATGCTCCAAGCAAAACACATATCATGTGGTGAATAAAAATATAGCTCCAAGTAAAGTTACCGATGAAGGAAGACGAAAGAGGGGATGCCTTCCGGGGCATCCCCAAGCTTAGGCTCTTGGTTGTCCTTTAATATTACCTTGGGGTGCCTTGGGAATCCCCAAGCTTAGGCTCTTTCCACTTCTTATTCCATAGTCCATCGAATCTTTACCCAAAACTTGAAAACTTCAACCACACAAAACTTAACAGAAAACTCGTAAGCTCCGTTAGTAAAAGAAAACAAACCACCACTTTAAGGTACTGTAATTAACTAATTCTAAATTCATATTGGTGTTAAACCTAATGTATTCCAACTTCTCTATGGTTCATACCCTCCGATACTACTCATAGATTCATCAAAATAAGCAAACAACACATAGAAAACAGAATCTGTCAAAAACAGAACAGTCTGTAGTAATATGTATGAAAAGTATACTTATGGAACTCAAACAATTCTGAAATAAATTTTTAGACCTGAGGAATTTGTCTATTAATCATCTGCAAAAAGAATCAACCTAAAATCACTCTCCAGTAAAAAATGTCAGCTAATCTCGTGAGCGCTAAAGTTTCTGTTTTTTACAGCAAGATCATATAGACTTTACCCAAGTCTTCCCAAAGGTTCTACTCGGCACTTTATTTTAACAAAACCTATAAAACATTATTACTCTAGTAGAATAATCATGTTAACACACAAAAACAGTAAGGGTAAACATTGGGTTGTCTCCCAACAAGCACTTTTCTTTAATGCCTTTTTAGCTAGGCATGATGATGACAATGATGCTCACATAAAAGATAAGAACTGAAACATAAAGATAGAATCATGAAGAATATGACTAGAATATTTAAGTCTAACCCACTTCCTGTGCATAGGGATTTTGTGAGCAAACAACTTATGGGAACAATAATCAACAAGCATAGGAAGGCAAAACAAGCATAACTTTAAAACTTTAAGCACATAGAGAGGAAACTTGGTATTATTGCCATTCCTACAAGCATGTGTTCCTCCCTCATAATAATTTTCAGTAGAATCATGAATGAATTCAACAATATAACCATCACATAAAGCATTCTCTTCATGATCTACTTGCATATAATTTTTATTACTCTCCACATAAGCAAATTTCTTCACATGAATAGTAGTGGGAGCAAACTCAACAAAATAACTATCATGTGAGGTATAATCCAATTGAAAACTAAAATCATGATGAAAAGTTTCATGGTTATCATTATTATTAATAGCATACAAGTCATCACAATAATCATCATAGATAGCAACTTTTTTCTCATAATCAATTGGAACCTCTTCCAAAATAGTGGATTCATCACTAAGTAAAGTCATGACCTCTCCAAATCCACTTTCATAATTATCACAATAATATTCAACATCCTCCAAAATAGTGGGATCACTACTTCCTAAAGTTGACACTCTTCCAAACCCACTTTCATCAATATAATCATCATAAATAGGAGGCATGCTTTCATCATAATAAATATTCTCATCAAAACTTGGGGGACAAAAAATATCATATTCATCAAACATAGCATCCCCAAGCTTGTGGCTTTGCATATCATTAGCATCATGGATATTCAAAGAATTCATACTAATAACATTGTAATCATGCTTATCATTCAAATATTTAGTGCCAAACATTTTATAGATTTCTTCTTCTAGCACTTGAGCACAATTTTCCTTACCATCATTCTTATGAAAGATATTAAAAAGATGAAGCGTACGAGACAAACTCAATTCCATTTTTTGTAGTTTTCTTTTATAAACTAAAATAGTGATAAAACAAGAAACTAAAAGATTCAGTTGCAAGATCTAAAGATATACCTTCAAGCACTCACCTCCCTGGCAACGGTGCCAGAAAAGAGCTTGATGTCTACTACACAACCTTCTTCTTGTAGACGTTGTTGGGCCTCCAAGTGCAGAGGTTTGTAGGACAGTAGCAAATTTCCCTCAAGTGGATGACCTAAGGTCTATCAATCTGTGGGAGGCATAGGATGAAGATTGTCTCTCTCAAACAACCCTACAACCAAATAACGAAGAGTCTCTTGTGTCCCCAACACACCCAATACAATGGTAAATTGTATAGGTGCACTAGACCGGCGAAGAGATGGTGATACAAGTGCAATATGGATGGTAGATATGAGTATTTGTAATCTGAAATTATAAAAACAGCAAGGTAGCAAGTGATAAAAGTGAGCGTAAACGGTATTGCAATGGTAGGAAACAAGGCCTAAGGTTCATACTTTCACTAGTGCAAGTTCTCTCAACAATAATAACATAATTAGATCATATAACTATCCCTCAACATGCAACAAAGAGTCACTCCAAAGCCACTAATAGCAGAGAACAAACGAAGAGATTATGGTAGGGTACGAAACCACCTCAAAGTTATCCTTTCTGATCTATCTATTCAAGAGTTCGTAGTAAAATAACACGAAGCTATTCTTTCCGTTCAATCTATCATAGAGTTCATACTAAAATAACACCTTAAGACACAAATCAACCAAAACCCTAATGTCACCTAGATACTCCATTATCACCTCAAGTATCCGTGGGCATGATTATATGATATGCATCACACAATCTCAGATTCATCTATTCAACCGACACAAAGTACTTCAAAGAGTGCCCCAAAGTTTCTAGCGGAGAGTCAAGACGAAAATGTGTGCCAACCCCTACGCATAGGTTCATTGAACCCGCAAGTTGATCACCAAAACATACATCAAGTGGATCACGTGAATATCCCGTTGTCACCACAGATAAGCACGGCAAGACATACATCAAGTGTTCTCAAATCCTTAAAGACTCAATCCGACAAGATAATTTGAAAGGGAAAACTCAATTCATCACAAGAGAGCAGAGGGGGGAGAAACATCATAAGATCCAACTATAATAGCAAAGCTCGTGATACATCAAGATCGTGCCAAATCAAGAACACGAGAGAGAGAGATCAAACACATAGCTACTGGTACAAACCCTCAACCCCGAGGGTGAACTACTCCCTCCTTGTCATGGAGAGCGCCGAGATGATGAAGATGGCCACCGGTGAGGGATCCCCCCTCTGGCAGGGTGCCGGAATGGGCTCCCGAGAGGTTTTTGGTGGCTAGAGAGGGGCGGCGGAACTCCCGATCTATCTTCGTCTTCGATGTTTTTAGGGTATATGGATTTATATAGGTGAAAGAAGTCGGTCGGGGGACGCTCGAGGGGCCCACGAGACAGGGGGGAACGCCCAGAGGGGGGGGCACCCTCGTGGCCACCTCGAAGCTTCCCTGGCTTGTACTCCAAGTTCCCTGGATTGCTTCTGTTCCAAAAATAAGTTTCCCGAAGGTTTCATTCCGTTTGGACTCCATTTGATATTCCTTTTCTTCGAAACACTGAAATAGGCAAGAAAACAACAATATGTGCTGGGCCTCCGGCTAGTAGGTTAGTCCCAAAAGTAATATAAAAGTGTATAATAAAGCCCATAATCATCCAAAACAGATAATAAAATAGCATGAATGCTTCATAAATTATAGATACGTTGGAGACATATCATTATGCGTACTTCCTCCATTAGAATTATGGCCTCCATGGTTATGGTGAATGTGTCCTCTCGAGTTCGGGGTAAAACGGGGTCTCTGCTGAGCTCCTGAATTGTACTTCCCTTCTCCATACTTTCTCTTGCGGCTATTTGCTGCTGCTTCTCCTCAATCATAAGAGCTCTATCTACCAACTCCTGGTAGTTGTTGAATGTTGCCACCATCAACTGCATGCTCAGCTCATCATTTAGTCCTTCCAGAAACAACTCCTGCTTAGCAGCATCTGTAGCAACGTCATCAGGGGCATAGCATGATAACTTACTAAACTCATCCACATACTGGCCCACTGTGCGTCCTCCTTGGTGCAAGTTGCGAAACTCGTGCTTCTTTATATTCATAGCTCCTGTTGAAACATGAGCAGTGCGGAAAGCCTGCTGAAATTGATCCCATGTAACAGTGTCAATGGGGTAAGTGGCTGTGAAATTCTCCCACCATGATGCTGCGGGTCCATCAAGCTGGTGTGCGGCAAAATGCACTCTCTCCGCATTTGTGCATCCTGCAGTGGTCAGCTCCCTTCCAATCTTGCGGATCCAATCATCTGCAACAATTGGCTCGGTGATACTAGAGAGCACCGGCGGATTCAGCCTTAGGAAACGGGCTAAGTGATCAACATGTGGTGGTGGTGGGTTGTTATTGTTGTTGTTCCCTTGGTTCTGATTCTGAACTAATAGCTGCATCAAGGTATTTTGCTGCTAGATCAAGTGAGTGAGCTCCGGTGGGAAGGCAAATCCGTTGTCACGTCTCGGAGGCATCTGATGGGTTTAGAAAAGGTGAGAAAACAGAATAGAATGAGGGATAGAGGGAAAACACTACCCATATGCACATGAGACAAACACAATCATATCACTTCAGTCAATTCAAACAAGGGCTTACAATTGGTCTAACTATCATTACAAAAGTGCTCGGACTATACTATATACATGGGGGAATACTACTACTGATATGGTGGTCGACTAGAAAGTTTGATCAGTGGAAGACTACATGATATCCACTCCAGCTTCATCAACATAGTCATCATCGCTATCGTCAGGGTCTGAGTCGGTGTCGTCGATGATGATGTAGTCCTCCGAACGAATGTCCTTGGAATCATCGTCATCTCCTCCTGGCGCGGGGTCTCCCATGAACACTCCTAGCTTCCTCGTCAGGTCGTCATTCTTCTCCACTAGTATCATCATTTCCTCCTCATATCCATCGCATGTAGACTTGAGTTCTTCTTCTAGATCCATAATCCTGGTAATTGCCTTCTTCAGATCTATCATGCCTGCGCACATCTGGTTCTCCTGGCAGCGAATGTGCTGGTTAAACTCCTGGATGAAAGCTGCAATAGACATGTCCCTCCTGGTGCTAATCATCTCCCATTGCTCATCCCGACGCCCACATATCTGGTAGATAGTGTCCTTGAGATCCTTGTGGTAAACTTCTCCAATGCATCCCATGGCTATGTGGGATGCCCCGCTCTTTCCTAGACTCCGGGTTGGTGCATCAAAAGAAAACTCTATCGGTTCAGTGACTGGCACGAATGTCCTTCCTGGAACTTGAACTCGTACCATCTAACGCTCCTCTTCTGGTAAAGTGGCAATGTAGGTCCCGGTGAAGCTTGGTATTCCAATGTTCAGGTACCTAGTAACTTCCTTCAAGTGTCATCCAAAAGGTGTATCTTCATCCGGTTGTGAAAACTTGTTCCTTGAGTCCGCCATCCTATAGAGTAGAAAAGGGAGAGGAGTCATAAATGAGTAGAGAAGAGTGGCCTATGGTTTATCTTAGTGTTCGTGTCCTACAGTTAGTGTGTGCTCTGATACCATCTTGTAGCAACTAGCGATCATACGTCAAACAGTCCAGTCTCTATGCATCAGTGTCATCCCTGGATCGGTAATGCTGACACGCATAGTACTTGAGGATTTATAACAAAGTTTCAATCACACACTTATTACAACGAAATGTCTCAAAAGAGAACTTAATACAATAATATGGCTTAAGGCCATCTAAATACGATAACAACGGAAGGCTTGGAAGATAAAGTGAGTCCATCAACTCCAACGGCATAGCTGAGTGAACGATAATGACCTATGGCACCTTACTCGTCGTCTGAAAATTCTGCAACATGATATGTTGCAGCCCAAAACAGGTCAGCACATGGAATATGCTGGCAAAGTAACACATAGAGTAATGAACAGAATAAATGCTATCTTCTACATGCATATATGGCTGGTGGAAAGCTCTATGGTTATAGTTTTGCATAAATCCATTTTTCCCTACGTCAAAGGAATAAACTTTATTTAACTATCATGGTGGTTGTTAAACATTGAGAAGGTTCCTCCAACTCAATCCCAATTAAACATCATCAATTAACACAACAATTTAAATTTAGAGTGATGAGATCAACATGATAATCCAAGAGCCAGATACTCAAAATGTCCATAACCGGGGACACGGCTAACCATGATTAGTTTGTACACTCTGCAGAGGTTTGCGCACTTTTCCCCACAAGACTCGATCTCCTCCGTTGGATTTCTCGCACTATAGGGTGGTTGAGAAACAGATGACCGAGACACAGTCTTTCAGAAACATTAACTCTTTACTCTGGGTGGACAGTTACACCTACTTTCCCCTACATCTGCTAGCCCACCACTGAAAGAGGTCATGCAACATACTCAACTATGCTAGAGCCCATAATAGCTTGTGGCTGCACATGGAAGTTTCTAGCATGAATAATCTTATGATCCCTTTGAGCCTGGGTGGTGAACCGTAGGATGATCACACGGGTACTCCGAGATATCCTAGGACAACACTGGATTCTCCAGGTGCCCGCAACCAATCCACCCAGATGTATATTTAAGTAGCCACCTTAAGTTAACCATTAAATAACAATTCTCACATCTGTCATGGATACACTCACCCAATCCACGTCTACGAGCATAACATAGCAACCTGAGCATAACGTAGAAGTAACTCCCAAAGGTTTGATAATAAACATGGCAATAGGTTCTACCTCGTCATCTACTTCCCAAACCCACATGTTAAAACAGATCCTAACCATGGAACGTTTGAGGATCGAAACTAATGCATAAAACTGGGTAATAAGGGATATGATCAAAGTGTTACTTGCCTTGCTGATGATCTACAATACCTAGGGACTCGTAGTAGCACGCTTTGCACTCCGCAAACAAAAAATAGCATACATAAGCGCTCAACTAGAAGCACGGGTAAAACTCAAATAAGAAGATCTAACCAGAAAGTTCAACTGAAGAACTCCGTTTGCAAAAAGAATCAAATCAAACGGAGCAACGAAACTCAAACTACGAAAGAAACAAGATCCGATTACTAATTTGGACTAAAGTGAAATTCTACAGTACCAAAATCTTGTTCAAGTTGGTTAAGCAGAAAGAGGGCTTCAAAATGAAAAACTAGGCGCTTGTTTCATCTAATTTGGATAAACGAGCGAAAAGTTATACTAGATCGAAGATTCGGGCTGAAATCGCGATCGAAAATAATCGCAGAAAAACCCTGGAAAAACAAAACAAGATGAACAGGCTAACAAACGAACGTTCGCTGTCTGCACTTAACTGATGAACAACATTCGTTAAAACGAACGTATGGACGAACGTCCGCTATTTAACTAAACCAGAAAAAACGAACCGATCGGAAAAAAACTAGATCTAGGGTTTAAAAAAAAACCCGATGGTTTTCCCGAGAAAACCGGGTTGGCGGTGGCGGCTATTCCAGCGGCGGCGGCAGCTCCGGTGGCGGCGGCGGCACGACGGCTAGGGTTTTGGGGCGGGGCAGGCGGCTGGGCTGGCGGGGTCGGTCTCGGCCTTATAAAGGCCGGTCAGGCAGGGTGTCCGGGTCGGGCACGACCCGTTAGGTCGGTGCACTTTTTTGTTTTAAATAAACTTATGCGGAAAAAATCAAAGAAATACTACACAGAGTCCAAAAATCCTGAAATAAATTTTCACGGTCCTCTAATAATATTGCGGACAAAGTGAACATTTATTTGGGCCACTAATGCAATTTTGAAAACACATATTTTTCCTAATTCAAATAAAATAGCAATAAAAGTCCAAATAAAATTCTGATTTGATTTTAACATTTTTCCTCCAATATTTCTTTTATCTTGGAGAATTCATTTTATCCCCTCTCTTTTATTTTATACAATGGAAATATTTTTGAAGAGAAAAAAATAATTAAAACCAAATCGATCCTCTTTTCAATATTTGAGAAAACTCAAATATGAAAATAAACGAAATCCCCAACTCTCTTCGTGGGTCCTTGAGTTGCTTAGAATTGCTAGGATAAACCAAAATGCAATAAAATATGATATGAAATGATGATCTATGTATAACATTCCAAATTGAAAATTTGGATGTTACACGGCATTAGTCTCACTCTATGCCAGCACAAAATAAAACTGGAGAAAGGTGCTAAACCAGTTGTTCATCATTAACGACGGTTAAATCCTAAGATGAAAGAAGTGGTAAGAAAATGAAATACTAAAGCTTCTGGAGGCAGGTATAATTTATCATGTTACTGATAGTCAGTGGGTATGTCCTGTCCATTGTGTCCCTAAGAAGGGAGGTATTACAGTTGTTCCTAATGCTAAGGATGAATTGACCCAACAAAGAATTGTTACAGGTTATAGAATGATAATTGATTTCCGCAAATTAAATAAAGCTACTAGAAAGGATCATTACCCTCTACCTTTCATTGATCAAATGCTAGAAAGATTATCTAAACATACACATTTTTGCTTTCTAGATGGTTATTCTGGTTTCTCTCAAATACCTGTATCAAAAGACGACCAGGAAAAGACCACTTTTACTTTCCCTTTCGGTACCTTTGCTTATAGACGTATGCCTTTTGGTTTATGTAATGCACCTGCTACCTTTCAAAGATGTATGACTGCTATATTCTCTTACTTTTGTGAAAAGATTGTTGAGGTTTTCATGGATAATTTCTCTGTTTATGGAACTTCTTTTGATGATTGCTTAAGCAACCATGATCGAGTTTTGCAGAGATGTGAAGAAACTAATCTTGTCTTGAATTGGGAGAAGTGCTATTTTATGGTTAATGAAGGTATTGTCTTGGGGCATAAAATTTCTAAAAGAGGTATTGAAGTTGATAAAGCTAAAGTAGATGCTATTGAAAAGATGCCGTGACCTAAGTACATCAAAGGTATAAGAAGTTTTCTTAATCATGCTAGTTTTTATAGGAGGTTCATTAAAGACTTCTCTAAAATTTCTAGGCCTCTGACTAATATCTTATAAAAAGATGTCCCTTTTGTTTTTGATGATGATTGTGTAGAAGCATTTGAAATACTTAAGAAAGCCTTGATTTCTGCACCTATTGTTCAGTCACCTGATTGGAATTTACCCTTTGAAATTATGTGTGATGCTAGTGATTATGTTGTAGGTGTTGTTCTAAGACAAAGAGTTGATAAGAAATTAAATGTTATCCAATATGATAGTAAAACTCTAGACAATGCCCAGAGAAATTATGCTACTACTAAAAAAAGAAATTTTAGCAGTTGTGTTCACTTGTGATAAGTTTGGACCTTATATTGTTGATTCCAAAGTAACTGTTCACACTGATCATGCTGCTATGAAATATCTTATGGAAAATAAAGATACTAAACCTAGACTTATTAGATGGGTTCTCTTGCTACAAGAATTTGATTTGCATATTATAGATAGAAAGGGAGCTGAGAACCCCGTTGCAGACAACTTGTCTAGGTTAGAAAATGTTCTTGATGACCCACTACCTATTAATGATAGCTTTCCTGATGAACAGTTAGCTGTCATAAATGCTTCCCATACTGTTCCATGGTATGCTGATTATACTAATTACATTGTTGCTAAATTTATACCACCTAGTTTCACATACCAGCAAAAGAAAAAGTTTTTCTATGATTTAAGACATTACTTTTGGGATGACCCACACCTTTATAAAGAAGGAGTAGATGGTGTTATTAGACATTGTGTACCTGAGCATGAATATGAACATATACTATGCAAGTGTCACTCTGAGGCTTACGGAGGACACCACGCTGGAGATAGAACTGCACATAAGGTATTGCAATTCGGTTTTTATTGGCCTACTCTCTTTAAAGATGCTCGTAAGTTTGTCTTGTGTTGCGATGAATGTCAAAGAATTGGTAATATTAGTAGACGTCAAGAAATGCCTATGAACTATTCACATGTTATTGAACCATTTATGTTTGGGGCTTTGATTATATGGGACCTTTTCCTTCCTCTAATGGGTATACACATATTTTAGTTGCTGTTGATTACGTTACTAAGTGGGTAGAAGCTATTCCAACTAGTAGTGCTGATCATAACACCTCTATTAAGATGCTTAAAGAAGTTATTTTTCTGAGGTTTGGAGTCCCTAGATATTTAATGACTGATGGTGGTTCACATTTTATTCATGGTGATTTTCGTAAAATGCTTGCTAAGTATGATGTTAATCATAGAATTGCATGTCCACACCATCCTCAGTATAGTGGTCAAGTAGAATTGAGTAATTGAGAGATTAAATTTATTTTAAAAAAGGCTATTAATAGATCTAGAAAGAATTGGTCCAAGAAACTTGATGATGCATTATGAGCCTATAGAACTGCATATAAAAACCCTATGGGTATGTCTCTGTATAAAATGGTTTATGGAAAAACATGTCACTTACTTCTCGAACTAGAACATAAGGCATATTGGGCAATTAAAGAGCTCAATTCTGATTTCAAACTTGTCGGTGAGAAGAGGCTATTTGACATTAGCTCACTTAATGAATGGAGAACCTTGGCCTATGAGAACGCCAAATTGTTTAAAGAAAAAGTTAAAAGATGGCATGACAAAAGGATACAAAAGCGTGAGTATAATGTAGGTGATTATGTTTTTCTATACAACTCTCGTTTAAGATTTTTTTGCAGGAAAACGTCTCTCTAAATGGGAAGGTCCTTACATTATCGAGGAGGTCTATCGTTCCGGTGCCATCAAAATCAACAACGCCGAAGGCACAAATCCAAAGGTGGTGAACGGTCAAAGCGTCAAACATTATATCTCAGGTAGTCCTATAAATGCTGAAACTAATGTTATCGACACTGTAACCCCAGAGGTGTACATAAGGGACACTTTCCAGAATGTTTGAGACTCCGAAAAGGAATAGGTATGTGGTAAGGTAAGTAAACCGACTCCAAAACTGCTCAAATAGCATTTTTTATCCGTTTTGGAATATTTAAAAAAATTAGGAAAATTAAAGGTAGTCCAAAAGGGACACGAGGCATCCACAAGGGTGGAGGGCGTGCCCTACCCCCTGGGCGCCCCCTACCTCGTGGCCACCTCGTGCACCCTCCGGACTCCATTTTCTTGCACAATACTTCTTTTGGTTGGTAAAAATTCATTATATAATCTCCCGAAGGTTTTGACCATCGTACCACATCTGTTTTTGTTTTGAGCTGTTTCTACAGCAGATTTAGAGCAAGATGTCTTCTCAAGAGTCAGTCGGGGAGAGTCGGGTATCTCACCCGACACCCGGGCAAAGAGCAAACAACGAAGCTAGCCACTTTGGTCCATCAATAGAGGAGGAGATGGAGGCCGACTTGAAAAGGGTGGATTCCATGGAGGAGGATCAAGAAGTTACCAATCATCTCCAAGCCAGATTCATCCTGGAGGAACTTCAGAGCTCAGCAATTCCAAATTCGGTCATTCCTCCTAATGCTAGATTTCTTTCTTATGAAAATATGAAAAAGAGTGTTAGTTGTTCTCCCGCAGCTATGCAACATCCATGGGTGAAAGGAGCTTTAGCCGTAACGGGTAAACTCCGTAAGGAAATAATGGATCTTAAGCAGCAAGTCAATAAGCTTGAGGAGGAGAATCATATCCTAAGTGGCATCATCGCCAAGAATATCACATCACCACATCTGAAGAAAGAGACATAAATACATGGGTATAGGCACTCCCCTTGGCAACTGCCAAGCTTGGGGGAGGTGCCCCGGTATCGTATCACCATCACACTTCTATCTTTATCGTTTTTCTTAGTTTGATCCTTTTGGTTATATCTTGATCTAGTAGAATAAATTTTTAGTATGATTTAGCTTTGAGTTTTGTTTTGATCCCTATCTATGTAATTGAGTTTGTGAGCTATATATAATAAAGATTAGTTTTGAGTTGAGGGCTTTGTTATCTTGCTATGATCTTGAGGGAATAAAAGAAAGAATAAAAAGAAATAAGAAGATCATATTTATCTTATGGAAAGTAATGACTTCACATATAAAGAGTATGATGAATAAAAGTTGTTGAGAGTTGACAAACATAGTTTTGGTCATCGTTGCAATTAATAGGAAGTAATAAAGAAAGAGAGGTTTTCACATATAAATACACTATCTTGGACATCTTTTATGATTGTGAGCACTCATTAAAATATGACATGCTAAAAAGTTGATGTTGGACAAGGAAGACAACACAATGAGTTATGTTTCCTTATATCCGAATAAGTTATATTGTCCTGGATCATCCAACATGTTGAGCTTGCCTTTCCCCCTCATGCTAGCCAAATTCTTTGCACCAAGTAGAGATACTACTTGTGCTTCTAAACATCCCTAAACCCAGTTTTGCCATGAGAGTCCACCATACCTACCTATGGATTGAATAAGATCCTTCAAGTAAGTTGTCATCAGTGCAAGCAATAAAAAATGCTCTCTAAATATGTATGATCTATTAGTGTGAAGAAAATAAGCTTTATACGAGCTTGAGATATGGAAGAAATAAAAGCGATGGACTGCATAATAAAGGTCCCTATCACAAGTGGAAATATAAAGTGACGTTCTTTTGCATTAAGATTTTCTGCATCCAACCATAGAAGCGCATGAAAACCTCTTCTTCCCTCTGCGAAGGGCCTATCTTTTATTTTTTATCTTCTACCCTT
>NC_041381.1:147875885-147961011 GCF_002162155.2 Triticum dicoccoides
CAATAGCTTGCTGCAGACACAGCTATCATAGCCACAAACCTATGCCCCGTGATTCATGCTGAGTGTGTGTGGGAGAAAATAAGGAGGGTTTTGGGGAGTTTCTGCGGTTGGTTTGCCTGACAAAGGCTGCAGCTGTGGGGGCAGTATCAGTGGTCCAGTTGTTTGCGATAGGGGAGTGACAAGGACAAGACCCATGTGACCAGCCGGATGGAACCTCTAGCCATAATGAAAGACAGATGCGATCGAAATAAGATGACATCCCATGCAACAAGTACTTCAAAGAGGGGGGGGGGTCCTTCTGCGCATTAGGAGGGCAAGCTTGTGACTAGCGAGCCCACCGGGTGTACTACTACCTATTCTACTCTTGATTAGTACCTATGCACATGTGCTAGTGTTTTCCATCTCGTGGATGCTTGTACTAACCCATCGTGGAAGATGTAGATGACCAACAAGCTTGTGCGTGTGTGCTCACTTTCTTGGCTGCAACTTTTCTCTTTATTTTCTGGCATGCGCTCTCGGTCACTTGTACTTATAGTTTCCCCGAGAGAAAACAACTACTCCCTTCGTTCGGAATTACTCGTCCAAAAAATGAATGTATCTAGATGTATTTTTGTTGTAGATACATTCATTTTTATACATTTTGTGACAAGTAATTCCGAACGAAGGGAGTAGAAAGAAGGACATCTCTCTTTGAAAAACCTAGAAGAAGTAGATGTACCTTCGTGGAACTGTCAAAACTAATTTTGGAAGTGATAATACGACTTTACAAAGGACCGATGTCTCACCTTCGTCGCACCGTCAAAACAATACTTGGAACTGGAATAGAATTTGCAAAGGGATGACGTCCCACCTCCGTGGAACCGTCAAAATTATACTTGGAACTTGTGAAGGGCCGACGTCCCACCTCCGCGGAACCGTCGAAACTATACTTGGAACTGGAATAGAATTTGTGAAGGGACAATGTCCCACCTCCGCGGAACCGGCAAAATTATACTTGGAACTGAAATGCAATTTGCGAAGGGCCAACGTCCCACCTCCGCGGAACCGTCAAAACCATACTTGGAATTGGAATAGAATTTGCGAAGGAGCAACGTCTCACCTTCGTCAAACCGTCAAAACTATATTTGGAACTAGAATAGAATTTGCAAAGGGACGATGTCCCACCTCCGCGGAACCGTCAAAACTATACTTGGAACCGGATGTTGAAAACCTGAAGCCCCGACAGATAGGACGACCATCATACCACCCTGCGAACTGTTTTTATGTGAAAAGGGGCTGAAGCGAAGACCAATAAAAGGTTGAACCGCTTGATCACTACCATGGAACTGGAGGATCGCAAGGTGAAGTCTCGGTCAACGGGATGATGGAACTGAGCGACAACCATGCCAACCCACGAACCATTTTTTTGAAGAGTTGCCCATCGAAATACCAACAAAAGGGTGGACCGCTCAACCACCATCACTGAACCGCATGACGAAAATGTGAAGCCCCAACGAGACGATAGAACCGGCAACCCATGAACTGTTTTTTCCCTACAAATCCTGATACACTTGGGTGCCCATAGCCGTATGAATTAAGCTGGCCGCACATGAATTAAGTTAGGTCATACATGCATCTCAGGGAGCTTTGAACAATTAATCATGCTCCATGTATATGTTTATTCAAGAAAAAATGTTTCATTATATGACACATACTACACATTGGAGAGAGCGAAGGCTGGGGGTGAGGGCAGACCTGGCAATATTATTTATTTATTGCTTATAGTAAGATAAGATGCATACACCCAGTTCCGGTAGGTTCCTGTGCGCTTCTGCTGGCTATTTAGCTAGGATCCGTAGAGTAGCACGTTCGAACCGCAGGATTAGCACAACCTCTAGCTTGCGTTTAAAAAAGCACGAGCTCTAGTTGACATAGAACGGTGTCACATGAGGTTAAAACAGGAGGAACCGGTACGTACTCATTTTGTATGGTGTGGAACCTCTCTATTCTATGCGGCCACGATCGATGACTTGGTCTAAAGGTTGCCTAGGGACCATGCATCGCAGGTTTTGGTCAGTACCACCTGCACAAAGTGGCGGCTCGTGGGACAGGTTGCACTATCCAAAAATCAGCAAAAGGCAATGGAAAAGGACTCGGACCACCCAGCGATCTGAATCTTGATGCAGCTCCAACGATTCTGATAACTATTTCTGGGGTAAGCTATGATAGAAAATCCTCTTCCTATATATATATATATCCACTTGGATGTAGGTTTTCATAAATTATTATCGTTGACATTACCCTTGAGGTAAAAGGTTGGGAGGCGAAACTATAAGCCCCTATCTTTCTCTGTGTCTGATTGAAACTTCATACCCATAAGTATCGCGTGAGTGTTAGCAATTGTGAAAGATTAAATGATAGTTGAGTATGTGGACTTGCTGAAAAGCTCTTATATTGACTCTTTCCGATGTTATGACAAATTGCAATTGCTTCAATGACTGAGATCATAGTTTGTTAGTTTTGAATGAAGTTTTTGATTCATACTTTACCTTGTGAATGGATTGTTACTTTAGCATAAGAAATCATATGACAATATATATCTTGTTGTTCTAAGAACGATCATGATGCCCTCATGTCCGTATTTTATTTTATGGACACCTCTATCTCTAAACATGTGGACATATTTTTCGATATCGGCTTCTGCTTGAGGACAAGCAAGGTCTAAGCTTGGGGGAGTTGATACGTCCATTTTGCATTATGCATTTATATCGATATTTATTGCATTACGGGCTGTTACTACACATTATATCACAATAGTTATGCCTTTTCTCTCTTATTTTATAAGGTTTACACGAAGAGGGAGAATGCCGGCAGCTGGAATTCTAGGCTGGAAAAGGAGCAAATATTAGAGACCTATTCTGCACAACTCCAAAAGTCTTGAAACTCCACGAAAGTCAGTTTGGAATATATTAAAAATATTGGACGAAGAAAGCACCAGAGGGGGGCCACCTACCAGCCACGAGGGTGGAGGGCGCGCCCTACCCCCCTAGGCGCGCCCCCTGCCTTGTGGGCCACCTGGCAGGCCCCCGATGCCCATCTTTTGCTACATGATGTCTTTTGTCTTGGAAAAAAAATCATAAGGAAGCTTTCGGGACGAAGCGCCGCCATCTCGAGGTGGAACCTGGGCAGGACTAATCTAGGGCTCCGACGGAGCTGTTCTGCAGGGGAAACTTCCCTCCGGGAGGGGGAAATCATCGCCATCATCAGCACCATCGATCCTCTCATCGATAGGGGGTCAATCTCAATCAACATCTTCACCAGCACCATCTCCTCCCAAACCCTAGTTCATCTCTTGTATCCGATCTTTGTCTCAAAACCTCAAATTGGTACGTGTGGGTTGCTAGTAGTGTTGATTACTCCTTGTAGTTGATGCTAGTTGGTTTATTCAGTGGAAGATCATATGTTCAGATCCTTAATGCATATTAATACCCCTCTGATTATGAACATGAATATGATTTGTGAGTAGTTACGTTTGTTCCTAAGGACATGGGAGAAGTCTTGTTATAAGTAATCATGTGAATTTGGTATTCGTTCGATATTTTAACAAGATGTATGTTGTCTTTCCTCTAGTGGTGTTATGTGAACGTTGACTACATGACACTTCACCATGCTTTGGGCCTAGGGGAAGGCATTGGGAAGTAATAAGTAGATGATGGGTTGCTAGAGTGACAGAAGCTTAAACCCTAGTTTGTGCATTGCTTCGTAAGGGGCTGATTTGGATCCATATGTTTCATGCTATGGTTAGGTTTACCTTAATTCTTCTTTCGTAGTTGCGGATGCTTGCGAGAGGGGTTAATCATAAGTGGGATGCTTGTTCAAGGAAGGGTAGTACCCAAGCACCGGTCCACCCACATATCAAATTATCAAAGTAACGAACGCGAATCATATGAGCATTGTCGGAGTAATGGGCCACGGGTAGGCTAACCCGAGCCCCAGAACCTTTCAAGACATTGGGATCAGTAGCGCCGCTTAGGCCAAGCCCCAGGGACGACTCCAAGTTATGCCGAGTCCCAGGGACGACTCCAAGTTATGCCGAGTCCCAGGGACGACTCCAAGTTATGCCGAGTCCCAGGGACGACTCCAAGTTATGCCGAGTCCCAGGGACGACTCCAAGATATGCCGAGTCCTAGACGGCGACTCCAAGATAAGCCGAGTCCCAGACGGCGACTCCAAGATAAGCTGAGTCCCAGACGGCGACTCCAATATAAGCCGACTCATGGCCGGCGACTTCCAGGGAGGCCGACTATGGAGAGTCGGCCCGCGACTCCACCCTCGTCTCGAAGGGCGAGGCGGGGTACGGCCACGGCATGGCCGTCCCCCCTGCTTACAAGGGGCCGGCATGGCTACAGTAAGCCGTATCGCTGAAGATCTCCGGCAAGGCGCGGCACTGTTGCCATGCCTGCCCTGACCTCAGCCACAATGGGCGGCGCACTGTGCCCACGATGCCTGCCTGTACGACCCAAGGACGGCAGGGCTGCCTGTCAGTGGGTAGACAGAAGACAACACGAGCGCCCTGAAGATGGACCGTGGGAGTCGGCCCCCTGGAGTCGGCCGACCCCTCTCCCACGGGCCCCGCCCGCCATTAACCAGACAAGATGGGGAATGGCGACAGTGAACGCACGCCAGACGGCGGAGCTGTTGCCATGACCGCATGACCGAACCAGCGTCATCAGGAGTACCGCTACAGTATCAGGCCTGTCCGTGGGGCCCACCAGTCGGCGGGCCCCAGTAGTCGGTAGAGAGGACAACGACCTGAGAGACAGATGGCTGGGACCCACGCCCAGCTGGATTACTATTGTACCCCTGGGGGGTAGGCCTATATAAACCCCCCGGGAAGCCCATGCAAAGGGTTCAGACCCAGATTGAGATAGACCTCATACATAGGAAGGAGAGAGCTAGCCTCGCCCTCTCCTGCCTCCAGAAACAGCTCCAGGAGCACCATTGTAACCACTTTGCCATAGTGACCATGCGGAGACCCCGCAAAGCAGCAGTAGGGGTGTTATCTCCTCGGAGAGCCCTGAAGCTGGGTAAGTTCCGCCGGCGTGCATGTCTTCGCCTCATCCCGCTTCCGGGCACCGACGACATTCTACTCGCTCCCACCATGATTAGCCATCCTTTGGCATATGTCGTACCCAACCCCCGACATTTGGAGCCCACCGTGGGGGAGGTGCACCGTCGTCCGGAGACCTGCTCTGGATGGGAACCCTTTTCCTCCCTGGCGAGCACAGCCAGCCCGACACGCCAGATGGAGTTTGCGCCGACGCGCTGCACGGTGCTGAGATCGCGTGCGCGGCCAGTTGCCTTGCCGAGCTTATCGGTGAGGTTTGCCTCTCCGATGAGCCTGCATCTGACGCAGGCACGAGCGGCCCCGAGAGCCTCCTCGCGGGTCTCCTCGACCAACTCCACATCGCCGGCGAGCCTGCCGTGGACCTGGAATCCATAGGATCCACCGACCCGATGCTGGTCGACTCCGACACCGCGTCGCTCGACACGTTTCCCACCAACGTGGTGGTCTACGACGAGCCGCTCCCTTGCGCGGGGAGCGCCGGAAGCACCATCACGGAGGTTCTCGTCCTCGATCACGGCGAGCATTCCGACGAGGGAGCGCACGACCCGCTCGACGCGGCTCTGCGAGACCTCACCGCACCGATTCCGGGAGACGCAGACGCCGAGACGCTGGAGGAACGCCGCCTTCAACTTATCGAGGGCGCGAAGAAGTTGGCAAGCATGAGGCGCTTGTCAGAAGCCTACCAGTGCGAGATGGATCGCGCCGTGGGCGGCTCGCCGGCTCCGACTGGCCCTAGCCGCCTAGGCGCGGTCCGACAATGCGGCGTGGCAATCGCCAATCTATTCGGGGCTGATCTCCCTGTGTATGCCACGCCCGCGGAGAACATCTGCGCCGCCCAGGCGGCGGCAGACGAGCTCGACAACTTCGAGGGCGAAGAGCGCCGCATGATGACGGAGCGAGTTCAGCAGCTCCTCGATGCGGCTGCCGTGCAGAATAAAGCCGGCTGCCGCACAGGGGCACCGCAGCGACAAAACAACAACCCGCTGCCCCGCCAAGACCAAGGCGCGACGTCTCGGACGCCGACTGGTGGGGCCCGCGGAAAGAAGGACAAGGAGCCGGCTGTCAGCCACAGTGGGACTCGCATCACCATCGAGCGCGACCCAGACGGCCACCCCAAAGCGGTGGAACGGCGGGACGACTATCTGCCTCCCCCTCCTCGCAGAGAAAGGCGAGTCTTCCCGCCGCCCGTGGAACATCCGACTCTCGGTGACCGTCTTGGCCGCCGAGAGGGAGTCGGAGAGAACGACGCCCGCCACCGGATGGACCGACTCCACCGATACCTAGCGCTGGAAGAAGAAGACGAGTTGGGTCCTCCCTGTTTTGGACCCCGCATCCGAGATGAGCCCTTCCCCAAAGGGTTCACGCTCCCCCGAGACACGCCCAAATACACCGGCACCGTGAAGCCGGAGGACTGGCTGATCGATTACTCCACAGCCGTCAATATAGCGAACGACAACAAGCGTGTTGCCATGAGATATGTCCCGCTCATGCTCCAGGGCTCGGCCTGGACATGGTTGAACAGTCTAAAGCCTCGCAGCATCAACAGCTGGGTCGACTTCACCGAGGCCTTTGTCCGCAACTTCACGAGCATGTACAAGCGACCTCCCAAGCCTCGCCAACTCTCCTTGTGCGTGCAAGGCCCCAACGAATCCACTCGTGACTACCTCACGCACTGGTGCGAGCTCTGGAACTCCTGCGAGGGCGTGCACGAGGTGCAAGCCATCGAGTACTTTACTGCCGGGTGCAGAGAAGGCACCCTCCTCAAGCACAAGCTTCTCTGCGACGAGCCGGAGACCCTCGATGAACTGCTGATCACGGCAGACAAGTACGCCACGGCCAACTCCTCCATGAAGGCGGAGATTCAAGTCAGCGCGACTGGCAAAGTCGCTCCTTAGGCTCCAAGAACTCCGGCTGGGGACACCAGTCGGCGGCAACAGCAGAACGACCACAAGCGCAAGGCCCCGCAGCCGGCTTCCAACAGCCGGCAAGTGGCGACAGTCGAAGACCAACCACCGGAGGGACCGCCTCTGGCGAAGCGGCAGAAGGGCGGCAAGTCCAACTGGTTGCCGGATTTCTCCTACGAGCAGACCCTGGATGGCCCCTGCAAGTTCCATAGCGGCGCGAAGCCGTCAAACCACACCACCCGGAAATGCCACTGGCTGACCAGAATCGCCAAGGGAGACGGCCTACTCCCTCCCCCGCCTGCTGGGCCGCCTCCACCACAGCCACCCCAGCAGCCGGCTGTCAGGCCAGTCGGCATGATACAAGACGAGTTCCCAGATGAGCACGGAGCCTATGTGGTGTTCACCAGTGTGGCATACGACCGGCGCAGCAGGCGCCAACAACAGCAAGAGGTGAATGCAGTCGCGTCAAGCACTCCAAAATTCATGCACTGGTCCGAGAGGCCCATCAGTTGGAGCAGAGCCGATCACCCATAGGTGATGCCGAGTCCAGGCTCCTACGCCTTGGTCTTAGGCGCCACACTCGCCACGGATAGGCGGGCCGCTCGCTTCTCGCGAGTGCTGATAGACGGAGGCAGCAGTATCAACATCCTGTATAAGGATACGATGGATAAGTTAGGAATCAAGCGAAGACAACTTCAAAGCAGCCGGACTGTGTTCCACAGCATTGTCCCTGGCCTTTCCTGCTCACCAATCGGCAAGATTCTGATAGACGCCCTCTTTGGGGACAAAGATCATTTCCGCCGAGAGCCAATTTGGTTTGAGGTGGTGGCCCTTGAAAGCCGGTACCATGCGTTGCTTGGCCGACCAGCGTTGGCCAAGTTCATGGCACTCCCCCACTACGCCTACCTCAAGATGAAGATGCCAAGTTCCAAGGGAATTCTGACCGTGGCCGGCGACTACAAAAAGTCGTCCGCTTGCGTGGCCGAAAGCAGTCGGCTGGCCGAGTCCTTGGTGATCACAGCTGAGAAACGGCTTCTTGATCGGGTCGTGGCGATGGCCGGCAAGCAGCCTGAGTTGTCGCCCGACCCCAAGGAGTCGGAAGCATAAGGATCATTCAAGCCGGTCAGAGAAACGAAGAAGATACCTTTGGACCCGGAGCACCCAGAGAGGTACACTGTCATGGGCACAAACCTTGACAGCAAATAGGAAGGCGAGCTCGTCGATTTCCTCCGTGAGAATCGAGACATCTTCGCATGGTCCCCCAAAGACATGCTTGGTGTACCGACGGAATTCGTCGAGCACAAATTACATGTCCGATCTGATATGAAGCCCGTCAGGCAGCCCTTGTGCCGCCTGTCAGAAGAAAAGAGAAGAGTTGTTGGAGAAGAAATAGCCCGGCTCCTGGCAGCCGGCTTCATCATGGAAGTGTTTTTCCCAGAGTGGCTAGCAAACCCAGTACTGGTGCTGAAGAAGAACAAGCAGTGGCGAATGTGTGGATTGACTACAGAAGTCTCAATAAAGCCTGTCCCAAGGACCCATTCGCTCTGCCAAGAATTGATTAGGTGATAGACTCCACAACCGGATGCAAGTTGTTGAGTTTCTTAGATGCATATTCAGGATATCACCAGATCAAGCTGAACCCGGCTGACCGACTGAAGACCGCCTTCATCACGCCGTTTGGTGCCTTCTGCTACCTGACCATGACGTTCGGCTTGAGGAATGCCGGCGCCACCTTTCGGCGTTGCATGCAGAAGTGCCTCCTCAAGCAACTCGACAGAAATGCCCACGTCTACGTGGATGATGTGGTAGTGAAGACAGAAAAGCGTGGAACTCTATTGGAAGACCTCAAGGAAACCTTTGAGAACCTGCATCGATTACAGATCAAGCTCAACCCCGAGAAATGCGTCTTCGGAGTACCAGCCGGCCAGCTCCTTGGTTTCCTGGTCTCCGAACGCGGCATAGAGTGCAACCCTGTGAAGATCAAGGCCATCGAGAGGATGGAAGCACCCAGACGACTATTAGATGTGCAGAAGTTCACCGGCTGTTTGGCGTCCATCAGCCGATTCATCTGTCGGCTGGGCGAGAAGGCTCTTCCCTTGTACCAGCTCATGAAGAAGACAACCTTTTTTGAGTGGAATCCCAAGGTAGATGAGGCCTTTCTCCAACTGAAGAAGATGTTTACTACTCCCCCTGTGCTGGCGGCTCCGACTCCCAAAGAGCCCATGCTCCTATACATTGCTGCCACCAGCCGGGTAGTCAGCACGGTCATTGTAGTCGAGCGCAAGGAGGAAGGCAAGGCGCTACCTGTCCAGAGACCGGTATATTACCTGAGCGAGGTACTGTCGGCCTCCAAGCAGAACTACCCCCACTACCAGAAGATGTGCTATGGCGTGCATTTTGCCGCCAAGAAATTGAAGCCTTACTTCCAAGAGCATCCAATCACTGTGGTCTGCACAGCCCCACTAGCCGAGATCATCGGAAGCCGAGATGCTTCTGGCCGAGTGGCCAAATGGGCCATCGACTTGGCTCCCTACACCATCTACTACGAGCCCTGCACCGCCATCAAGTCGCAAGCACTGGCCGACTTCCTCGTCGATTGGGCCGAGACCCAGTATCTGCCGCCAGTGCCCGACTCCACCCATTGGCGGATGCACTTCGATGGCTCCAAGATGCGCACCGGCCTGGGAGCCGACGTCGTCCTCACTTCCCCCAAGGGTGACAAGCTCAGATATGCGTTGCAGATCCATTTCGCCGCCTCCAACAACGTGGCCAAGTACGAGGCGCTCATCCACGGGCTCCGGCTTGCCAAAGAACTCGGCATTCGCCGGATCCTGTGTTATGGCGACTCTGACTTGGTGGTCCAGCAATCATCTGGCGATTGGGACGCCAAGGACGCGAACATGGCGAGCTACTAATTCCTTGTGCAGCAACTCAGCGGATACTTCGAGGGGTGCGAGTTCCTCCACGTGCCAAGGAACGACAACGACCAAGCAGACGCCTTGGCACGAATCGGCTCCACCCGCCAAGCAATACCATCAGGCATCGCCCTTCGGCGCCTCCTCAAGCCGTCTATCAAGCCGTCACCAGAATCAGACTCAACCTTTGTGCCGGCTCCACCCGAAGAAGTCGAATCCGACTCCAAAAAAGCCACAGTCAAAGCCGGCCCGGGGACTTCAGAACCCGGCCCGGGGACTGCGGTGACAAGACCAAAGGCTCCAGAACTCGGCCCGGGGACTGCTCCAGTCGGCCCGGGGACTTCGTCAAGTCAGCAAGCGGCTGCGGACTCCAACCCGCCGCCTCCCAGCCCAGCCACCCTTGTCCAAGTCGCACTGGTGGCAGTTGAAGAAATAGCAGCACCCTCATGGGCCTAGCCCATCCTCAAGTTCCTAGTAAACAGAGAGCTGCCAACTGATGAAATCTTGGCTCGGCAAGTGCAACGCCGAGCAGCAGCTTATACCATAGTCAACAGAGAGCTGGTCAGGCGCAGCGTCACGAGCGTCTACCAACGCTGCGTCGAGGCAGAACAAGGCCAAGCAATTCTCAGAGACGTCCATGAAGGCGAGTGCAGCCACCACGCGGCCTCAAGGGCACTCATCGCCAAAGCCTTCCGGCACGGTTTCTTCTGGCCAACTGCCCTGGAAGAGGCCAAAGAGTTAGTCCAAAAGTGCAAAGGGTGCCAGATTTTCCGTTCCAAGCCACTTCAGCCAGCTTCCGCACTCAAGACTATCCCCATCGCCTAGCCCTTTGCAGTCTGGGGCCTGGACATGGTGGGACCATTCAAGACGGCATGAGGTGGCTTGACTCATCTACTTGTCGCAGTGGACAAGTTCACCAAGTGGATAGAAGTGAAACCCATCAAGAAGTTGAATGGTCCGACTGCAGTGACTTTCATCGCCGACATCACGACTCAGTACGGCATCCCGCACAGCATCATCACTGACAATGGCACAAATTTTGCCAAAGGCGCCTTGGCCCGTTTCTGCGCGACACAGGGCATCCGACTGGACTTAGCGTCTGTTGCCCATCCGCAGTCAAACGGCCAGGTGGAGCGGGCAAACGGCCTCATCTTATCCGGCATCAAGCCTCGACTGGTCGTGCCGCGGAGCGATCGGCCGGCTGCTGGCTTGAGGAACTGCCGGCCGTCCTCTGGAGTCTGCGCACAACTCCAAACAAGTCAATCGGCTTCACACCCTTCTTCCTCGTCTACGGTGCCGAAGCCGTCATCCTGACGGACATAGAGTTCGACTCCCCGCGAGTCACTATGTACACCAAGGAAGAAGCAGAAGAAGCACATCAAGACGGCGTTGATCTGCTGGAAGAGGGCCGGCTGTTGGCACTCAGCCGGTCCAGCATCTACCAGCAGAGTCTGCGTCGATACTACAACATGAAGGTCAGGCCAAGATCTTTCCAAGAGGGCGCCCTTGTGCTCCGACTGATCCAGCGAACAGCCGGCCATCACAAGCTGTCGGCGCCTTGGGAAGGCCCCTTCATCATCAGCAAGGTACTGGGAAACGACTCCTACTACCTGATCGATGCTCAGAAGCCCCGAGTGCGCAAGAGGGACGACTCCGGCAAAGAGACAGAACGCCCGTGGAATGCAAATCTTCTTCGAAGATTTTATAGTTGATGCAGTATGTATCACGCTACCCCTTTGTATTAAAGTACTAAGACTTTGGGCCCCCGAGACGAGCTCGGGGACTGCCCTTTTTGTTATCTATATGATAAGAATTATGCCTTCGAGTATATTACTCTTTGTTAAATGCCGCTTGGCACCGGGCCCGACTAGTCAGCCCGGGGACTCGCTGCCTCGCGCTATGAGGAGCTTCCCGCAGCCAGACAAGTAGTGTGCGGTGCCTAATCTGTCTCCTGGTAAAGCCACAGCTCGCAGAGCGACTACTGTGTGGTGGGCAGGAGTGAGGAAGAACGGGCGCCCACACGAAAAATGGCTAAGGACCCAAAGCACGAACATAGCGTAAGACGGCCTCCAGCATCTCTGAGGTAAAAAGCCGACTCATGAGTAGTCGGCTTGCCACTTTATACTAGCCTCTATTAAAGACAGCCGACTCTTTAGTAGTCGGCTCGCCGCCTTCTATCCAACTTGTTAAAGAAGACTCTAAAATGGCCGAGTACTTGCCTTCCCAAAATAGCCAAGCATTTGAGCCAGCGACAGTCCGCAGAGCGGTTGTTCGACTGGCAAGGCAGCAACTAAAGGAAGGCGGCAAAAGGAAAAGCCTAAAGAGCAATAAGCAAGGAAATATAGAACTTGGATGAATATTTACATAGGCCCTTGGCCGAATCTTCGAGTAGAAGTTCAAGATACACCCCGCGGGTGGAACTGTTGGAATTTAACAAAGTTTTCCAAAAGATTACTAAGACAGATAAAGCAGAGGCGAAAACGGCAGCCTAGGAGGCGGCATCTGGGATCGGAGGATCGGAGGAGATGGCGGTGTCAGGCGCCGGGGCGGCCGGCTGGGCGGTCTCGGTTTGAACGCCTCCGGCGGCAGTCGCCTTCTTTGGACGCGGCTCATTGCTGGAGGCGCGGTCGAGCTGAGACTGGTCGCCCGCTCCGACTTCTGGCACCTCCGTCTCGCCTTCGTCCTCCGCCTCGCCTTCCTCCTTGGTGCTGGAGTCAATCACCTCCGCCGAGTCCTCACCGAAGTCCGGGTTCATCCTGAACCACTCTGGCGGCACCTCCTTGCCGCCTGCAGCCCGCTCGGGGACGAAGACACTGGTGTCCGTGTAGTCGGCAATCGCCGCCGCATGCTCGACAAGGGCACCCTCCACTGCCACCAGCTCTGCCTGGGCCTCTGACCGGAACACGGCCAGCCGGTCCAGGTCCAGCCCTGGATACCACGCCTTGACGAATTCCAAGGCCCGGCGCGCTTCGGCCTGGGCCGAGGAACCCTTCCAAGCTTCAAGACAGCCAGCTGCGACCACCAGCCAGTCAGCGGTCCGACTGGCGGTGCGCAGGGCCAGCATGTCTGGCCACAGAGCGGCAACCGCCTGGGCGCCGGCACGCTGAAGCCGGCGCATCAGCCGATGGGCAGGACGAAGACGGGCCTCGATGCTCAGAAGCTGCTCATCGACGGTTCAGGGGGCATTGGCGGTGATCTCCGCACCGCTTGCCCTTCGCATCTCGCGATCAGCCTCGATGGCCTGAGTGACCGCCTACGAGTGGCCAGGGAAGAAGTCTGCCAAGACAAAAAAGAAGTGAGTCGAAAGAACCAGAAATCGGCCCGAGCTATAGTCGGAAGCTCGAAGAAGAAAGGAAGAAAGAAACTCACCATCGACGATGTCCTCGATCTCGTGGAAGCCGGAGGTCAGCATCGCCTCTCTGTCAGTCTAGGAGGAGCGCTTGCTCTCGAACTCGGCCAGGAGAGCGGCCTCCTTCTTCTCGGCCTCGTCCTGCGCCTTCTTGAGCAGCTCCTTCTGCTCGGCCAGCTGCGCGGCTAGCAGGTCGCGCTCTGTGGCGAGTTTGCTGCACTCCTCCTCCTTGGCGCGCAAGGCGGTGTTGGCGTCGCCCAGCTGCTGCTGCAGGGTGGCGTTGGCCTCTGAAGAAGAGAAAAGACGAAAGACGATAAGTCTTCAACAAAGAAAGTCGCTGAGAATATCCGGCCCGACTGCTCAACAGTCGGCCCGAATCTCGGGGACTACAGCCCGCGGGTGCGCCAGCGCGCCCCCGCGAAAAAGAAGAAGGACTCACCCCGGCTCTCCGACAAGTCGGCAGTCTGCCTGCCTAGCTCCTCAACATTGCGGTTGAAGGCGGTAGCGCGGAGGTTGTGATACTCCTGCAATAAAGCATTTCAGACAAATTTAATATTTGGAACTCGCCAGAGGGAGTTCCGAACCGCCTGCTCAGCAGCCGGCCCGAAACTCGGGGACTACACCCAGTGGGTGCGCTGGCGTGCCCGCACAGAGAAAAACAAGAATCAAAAAGAAAGAGGGGAACATACTCGGACGGCCGTTTGCGCTGCCAGATGTGCCCTGGTGCAAGTTTGAAGGGCATCGCCTTCAGCTCGCAGCTTCGCCTGGATGTCCAGAAGCGCTTGGTTCAGCGGCCCTGTGCCGTCTCCGTGCAACCACCCAATGGGCGCGGCGCTTGTCGCCTCGGCATCTGGGGTTGCCGAGCTGGCGGCGCCGGTCTCCCGGGGTCGCGGCGCCGAGGTCGCCCTCTCAAGACGGCGGCGCACTGGCGAGGCGACTTGGAGAAGCAGCCTCGCCTCGGACTCGTCTGCAGTCGGCGGCATCGGCGGGCCCGCCGGCTGTTTGCCGTGCGCTCTCCCAGACGGCGGCGGAGGCGGCACGAGCGTGTCCGACATGGAGGCCTCGCCGCTTTCCTTCTCCACGACGGGGTTCTCGGCGCCGGCTTCTCCAGTCTGCCCCGTGAACTCCGGGGGCGGCGGTGCCGAGGACAGCGGGATGACGAGCAGCGCCGATTGGCGGTGAGCGGCTTCCTCGGCTTGCCGCCTTGCTGCAGCGGCGGCTTCGGCCTCTTCAGTTTTTTCTGGGCGGAGGCCGCCGCCTTCTCGGCCTCCGCTCTCTCCAAACGGGCGGCCTCCTCCTCGTAGGCGCTGCTCCCGCGCGTTTCGCTCCGTCGCCTCCCGGAGGTCGGCGGTGGGGTCAACCTGCCGAGTGTTGGCCGACGCCTCCGCCGACCCCATGACGGAGGGGACGGCGACCCTCTCAAGGGAAAGGGGAGTCCTGAGGCAAAAAGGGAATGAAAAAGAGAAACTCGGACGAGATTCACTAAGGGAAAATAAGGACAAAGGAGGAAACACTTACGCAGAGACTAGTGGCGGCCTCTTCACTTCCTTGCGGAAGCGGTTGGCCCTCGCGGCCGCCTCCTCCCGCCTGGTCGCGGCGGCCGCCCCCTTGAGCTTCTTCGGCTTGCCGCCGAATGAACTCGGCTCAGGCTGGCGCCTCTTCAAGCCGCCTTGGCCAGCCAGGCCAGCGGAGGAATCCGCGCCCGATGGGCCGACCCTTGGCTGGTGGCGCGGGACGACTTCCCCTTCGGCGTCGTCATCAGGCCAGTCGGCGAAGGTGGCCGAGGGCCTGAGGCCGCCTCCCGCTCCTCCTCCCCCGCCTTCGGCGTCGGCTTTCATCGCCGCCGCCCCAAGTCGGGGTCGTCAACGTCGCTCTCCGCTCGGTCGGGGACGAACTCGCGGGGCGACCTTGTGACGCCGGCCACGGGCTGCATGAGGGGGTTTTAATTCAAAGAAACCAATAAAAATCAGAAGTCGGAGTCGGCTATGAAGAAGACAAAGCGATAAAGAGATGCGACTTACCACTGGAGGGGGGTTGGCGCGCGAGTACGACTCCTTGCCGAACTGCCAGTCCTCCCCGAACTCGCAGTTCGTGATGTGGTTCACCATGTTTGCCACCTCTGCGCGGGGCATTTCCCTGGTGCACATCCGACTCGGGTCCCGGTGGTCACTCATCTAACTGATCAGATGAGGCCGGCCTTGAAGAGGGAGGAGTCGGCGCACCACAAAGGCGGCCAGTAAGTCGGCCCCAACGAGGCCCTCCGACTGCGTCAGGACTCGGAGCCGGGCCACGGCAGCGGCTCCGGCGGGAGTCAACGTCTTGGCTCGATGAGACCAGCTGGGAGGCCTCCCAGCCGGTGCGTCGGCTTCATAAGGCGGCAGATTGACCCAATCCCCATCGGGGGCAACACTCTTCACGTAGAAGTACGACCGTTGCCACATCCTCACCGATTTGATCAACGCGATGGCGGGGAAAGGATTGTCGGCCGTCGACCGCCGCATTGCGATGAAGGCGCCGCATTGAGCCGGCACGTCGGCGACGTGCGTGCCAAGCTTGGATGAGAAGAATTCTCCCCACAACTCGATGGTGGGGAGGACGCCAAGGAAGCCTTCGCACAGAGTGGCGAAGGTAGACAGCAGCACCACCGTGTTTGGGGTGAGGTGGTGCGGCTGGAGCCCGTGGAACTCCAGGAAGGAACGGAAGAAGCCGCTCGCCGGCAGCCCTAGGCCGCGCATGAGGTGCGAGCGGAAGATGACTCGCTCGCCCTCCTCCGGCGCCGGCAAGATCTCCCCCTCCAGCACGGCACAGGCGCGCACGAGGTCTGCGTCAGGAAGGCGGCGCGTCCTGCGGAGGAACTCGATTTGGTCATCATCCACCTCCGAGCCGTCCCACACGCCGGAGCGCACGGCGGGAGCCGCGGCGGCGGAGGAAGAGCTCATCGCTGTTGGTGCGGTGTGTTTTTGCTCGACGGCGGCAAGAGGAAGGAAAGGAGGCAAGAGGAGGCGGGGGAGCAGGGAAGATGGGCGCGCGTGCTTGCCGCTCCACTCCCCCCCGCCTACTTATAGCCTTGAGGGCTGAGAAGCCGATGGGGTGGGTGTGGGATTAACTGCGCGCAGGACCCCACGCCCCCCACGATTTACCCCATGAAGTTACTGCACGCAGTAACGACGTGGGAAACCCAACCGTTCGCACGACCACAACGGATCTGTTCGTGTGCCGAGGCGCGGTAGTGGCGGGCCCCGCCTGACGGCCCGTCCCGTCGCGCGCGTGGGTAGGCAGACTATCCTTGCCGTGTGGCACCGCGGGATAGGACCGCGGCGGCCGGCCGCGAGGAAGTATATCAGGCACGCCGCCTGGTCTCCCACCACGACTTTCGAGCTCTCTAGGAAGCAAGACAGCCCTCTGCGAATCCGACTTTCGGACAATCAGCCTGAAGGGAGACGGCGAGCGAAGTCCTAGAAGAATGAAACTGTTGAGGCCCCACGATGCAGTATCCACGGAGCCTCACCAGCTTCGGGGACTACTGTCGGAGTAATGGGCCACGGGTAGGCTAACCCGAGCCCCAGAACCTTTCAAGACATTGGGATCAGTAGCGCCACTTAGGCCAAGCCCCAGGGACGACTCCAAGTTATGTCGAGTCCCAAGGACGACTCCAAGTTATGCCGAGTCCCAGGGACGACTCCAAGTTATGCCGAGTCCCAGGGACGACTCCAAGTTATGCCGAGTCCCAGGGACGACTCCAAGATATGCCGAGTCCCAGATGGCGACTCCAAGATAAGCCGAGTCCCAGACGGCGACTCCAAGATAAGCCGAGTCCCAGACGGCGACTCCAATATAAGCCGACTCATGGACGACGACTTCCAGGGAGGCCGGCTATGGAGAGTCGGCCCGCGACTCCACCCTCGTCTCGAAGGGCGAGGCGGGGTATGGCCACGGCATGGCCGTCCCCCCTGCTTACAAGGGGCCGGCATGGCTACAGTAAGTCGTATCGCTGAAGATCCCGGCGAGGCGCGGCACTGTTGCCATGCCTGCCCTAACCTCAGCCACAGTGGGCGGCGCACTGTGCCCACGACGCCTGCCTGTACGACCTAAGGACGGCGGGGCCGCCTATCAGTGGGTAGACAGAAGACAACACGAGCGCCCTGAAGACGGACCGTGGGAGTCGCCCCCCTGGAGTCAGCCGACCCCTCTCCCATGGGCCTCGCCCGCCATTAACCAGACAAGATGGGGAATGGCGACAGTGAACGCACGCCAGACGGCGGCGCTGTTGCCATGACCGCATGACCGAACCAGCGTCATCAGGAGTACCGCTACAGTATCAGGCCTGTCCGTGGGGCCCGCCAGTCAGCGGGCCCCAGTAGTCGGCAGAGAGGACAACGGCCTAAGAGACAGACGGCCGGGACCCACGCCCAGCCGGATTACTATTGTACCCTTGGGGGTAGCCCTATATAAACCCCCCGGGAAGTCCATGCAAAGGGTTCGGACCCAGATAGAGATAGACCTCATACATAGGAAGGAGAGAGCTAGCCTCGCCCTCTCCTGCCTCCAGAAACAGCTCCAGGAGCACCATTGTAACCACTTTGCCATAGTGACCATGCGGAGACCCCGCAGAGCAGCAGTAGGGGTGTTATCTCCTCGGAGAGCCCTGAAGCTGGGTAAGTTTCACCGATGTGCATGTCTTCGCCTCATCCCGCTTTCGGGCACCGGTGACGTTCTACTCGCTCCCACCATGATTAGCCATCCTTTGGCACCCAACCCCCGACAAGCTTGATGGAAACTAGCTTGACAGTAATTCCCATGTGTCCTCGGGAGCACTTTTCTTTATATAAGAGTTTGTCCAGGCTTGCCCTTTTCTACAAAAAGGATTGAGCCACCTTGTTGCACCTTAGTTACTTTGTTACTTGTTACCCGTTATGAATTATCTTATCACAAAACTATTTGTTACCAATAATTTCAGTGCTTGCAGAGAATACCTTACTGAAAACCGTTTGTCATTTCTTTCTGCTACTTGTTAGGTTCGACACTCTTACTTATAGAAAGGATTATGATACATCCCCTATATGTGTGGGTCATTAACGAGGCTGCGCCATCCTGAGGTCGCCATCTAGTTAACGGCCATCCTCCCGGCCTGTCCTTATCGTTTGTATTTTCGCTCGTTTCCACAGAAACCTACACAATCTCATCGCCTGCCGTACTTAACGTCCCTCCTTCTAATCCCGCAGTTGAGAGTGTCCGCGTCCGCATGTTTTGACTGCCTGCTATGCACAAACGTCTGCATCAGTTTAGTTGCTTTCATTAGTGCGTACAGTCAGCTTCGTGTCCCGGTGAGCATGCTAGTTTACAAATTAGCTATATACGATTTCAGTGTCCATGTGCAAACTAGCTTGAACATACATCACTGCTAGCTTTGTATCAGTTTCATATTCAGATTTCAGTCCTGAACAATGTTAAAACTACATTCAGATTTGCAGCAATGAGCAAATCTTCAGTCCATTTGATACAATGTTAGATTCAGTTTATCAAATGCAGCAACGAGCAGTTTTAAAATTAACATAATTTCAGTGAGCATACATCAATGCTAGCATGAACATCGGATTCAGGTTTCAGATTTTCACATCCTGGACATGTGCTTGAACACCAGATTTCATAGTTCTGAACATACATTCAGATTCTCCTGAACTTTCCAATGAACGATAAGTCGATGGCAGCCCCATATTTATGATGAATTTGATTCTCCTGAACATCAAATTTTAGTCCTGAACTTTTGCAAGTCAATGGCAGCTGCTCTGAAGACTTGTCCTGAATATTAGAACAAAGTTTCAGGAATTTACTTCATAGCTTATATCAAGCTTTTTCATGACGATCATTTGTTCAAATAACATACATGCAACTAGCAAACATGCGGACATGCACGTGTACTGAACTGGGACATGCACCTAGCTAGCACTGATGAAAATAAGCTATTGTGTAGATTAATACTAATAATCTTCACCAATTCAGATTAACGGTTATATAAAAATTAAGAGTGGCATGTACTAGTACTAAAAATGAAGGATATTTGGTTTGGTCCTTTCACTAAAACAAGCAGGTAGCATGGGGACTTTAGTATCTATTAACTTCAATTTTCTGGAGATGCCACTTGCTCTTTGTTGCTAATTAGGTCTTGACTAGACACAGTTTTCCTATCTCTGGGCTGCAACAAAAATGAATCTTAGCTGAAAAGAGAATACTAAAAATAAATCATTATACATACTGACATGCAGTACCAAAATGCTTCAGGTGTCATTATACATACTGTCCATGTGCATAAGAGTAAGAAAATGTCAGGTAGTGTCACTTGTTAGGGCTACAAGCATGTTTCTTGAGTATGAAAATGAGCTTACCCCTGGAAAGTCCAATATTAGCAGCGCATCATCATCATCTCCTGCACCCACCTTCGGCTGTGACAAACCAGTGATGATTTTTTCGTCATTGTAACAGTTGATGTTTCAGAAAACCTGTGGAATAGTTGCTGTTTCAGGGATATTGTTTGAGCAGGTAAAGAGATTTGACAGTTTCCAAATATTAGGTACCTATATACTCCCTCCGTCCAGGTTTATTGGGCCTACCAAAAAAACTCAGGTACCAAAGAAACGAATTAATGTCGATCACGCATGATTTAACCACCTCTTTTCTCGCCTGATCCTAGTCCTCCTCATCCTCCCACGCAGAATTCTTATTCTCTTCCTCTATCGGCGTGTTGTGCTTGTCCACCGTAGCACCGGGCATCTTGCTCGACTGGCAGCAATGAGGAAGGAGTAGTGGTGGCACCAGCAGAGACAGAAACACGGCGCATGTGGGGACAAGCGGGATGCCAGGACGGCGACGAGCAGGGACCATGAGCATACTTGCGAATTGACTACTCTAAAGCACTCATCCTATATGTACATGGCGTTCTGTCTTGTGGCGCACTCCCAAGACATAACCTGAATTTACAAACAAGAACAAAATATGTAACTAACCATTGGTAGAAAACAGACCTCAAATGAGTGCTGCCGCGGATAACTTTTCCTACTGATCCCAACCATACATCACATGGACTAGCAATTTCATCTTATATGTTTGGCAAATCACACACAGTACTAACATCTCAGCGAGCATAGCACAAAAAAAATTCGCACCATTTGCTAAAATATTTAGTAACATGTAGCCAGGATAGGATTCAGGTTGTACCTTTTGGTACCCTCCCGACGCCTCTAGATTTACCCCTGTCCGTGGACTACGCATATCTCATCGGAGAACCTTGCCGTCGACAATGATTTTCACCTTGCATCCTCCCAAGGCGGCAAACTTTCGTGTTTTGACCCTTTTGTGGTCTAAAATCGGGATCTGACCCCTGTTCCAAAAGTTTTTGATATCTAACCCTTTTTCCTACCGCCAAATGGCTCGGCGGTAGGATTGTTTAACCTACCGCCAAGGGCCCTGGCGGTAGGGAACTAATCCACGTCAGCACCCGCCGTCCCCCTCTGTCCCCCTTCATCTCCAACCCTACCGACGTAGGTCACGGCGGTAGCCTGTCTGACTCTACCGCCACCAACCCCGGCGATAGGGTGTGGACAGTTATAAGCCCCCTGGCCCGCCTGCAACCACCTCCTTCTCCCCTACCCAGCCGCCTTCTTCCTCTCGCCCCTCTCTCATCTCCTCCACTTCCCCCCTCCGATCTTCTTCGTTTCTTCACGGATTTTGCGAATCGAGATGGTCCCAAAAAGAGAAAAGTAAGCTCTTTCGATCCCTCCAATTAGTTTTTGTGAAACACCTTTCGATTCGTCGGATTATCTGATTCAAATCCCTCCCATTTTTGAATTATATTTAAACTTTTTGAACCCTATGATTGATTTAGATTGTTTCTTGTGGAGGAGATGAGTTAGATATGAACTCTAGGCAATAGTTAGTATGATTTTATGAAGATGAACCCTAGGATTTTTTGATAGTTTTGTGAAGATGAACCCTAGTTCATATATAAACTATAGGATTTTTTGGAGGAATTTGATAAGTGATAGATGTTAATTATTTTTTGATGTGCTTATGCAATGGTTGAATATGTTTGTTCAATAAATGATAATTAATGAATGCTTATGCAATCTTTTTAGGAGGCCACCTCTTGCGGATGACATTGGCATCAAGTATACAATGCTTGACCCTACATTCAACAAGGGTCATCGTACCCATTTCACTGAGAACAGAGTGGTAATTACCTTTCTTAAACCAAATCTTTCGAATCGATGAAAAGAAGTTACTAATTTTTCGGGTCTTCATTTCAACAGATGCTCCCGCCACTGCGGATGAGGGGTCATGGGACGACCGTGAAGATGGAGTACGACGAGCGATACACGCCGTTCTATAGGAGAGCCCGACTGCTGTGTTTTGTCTTGCAGTTCAAGCGCAAGCCGCCGACGCTTGTCCACTCAGCTCTCATGACTTTGATCGATTGGTGGCGGCCAGAGACGCACAACTTCCATCTTCCATGTGGGGAGATATCGGTTACACTGGAGGATTGGGGGATGATTATGGGCCTACCGCTCGAGGGTCTTTCTCTCACAGGACTAGTGGAGAGGAAGAATTGGCACGATAGGGTTATCGCCCTCATTGGCGACTGCCCCCCAGATAAGAAGAACCGGACTTCCGGCGTCCCACTGCCCTGGCTCCTGAAGTACCCACTACAAAGAAAAGACACATCCGTGATATTTTGGGTCGAACAAATTTTTTTTGTCATACTTATGACACTTTTATGACGATAATTGTGACAAAACCCGGTATCATCATAGATGTGGTGGGCTCCTACTTCTATGACAAAAAATCATGACAGAAAATGGGCTTTTTGTCCTGGGCGGGCTGGAGACGCAGCTGCATGACATTCTTTGGGTCGTCCATGACGGAAAAAACCATGGTAGAAGCGATGGCGAGGAAAATTTCGGGGAGTTCCCGGTTACGGTGGGTGGTCGGTTGCCGAGTGATGAACATTTCTCTCATACCGTACACGTGTGGGTGCGAGGCGTTGGGCTCTAATTGAACCCGAGCGATTGCACTGCAGGCTACGCATTACTGAACCCGAGCGATCGATCGATGGCAGTTAACTGAACCCGATCGAGCGATTCCTTCGCTACTGCTGCTAACTGAAGCCGATCGATGCTGCCTCTGGATGAACAGTGAGCGTTGCTGGGGGGGTTGGATGAACAGTTCCCGGTGGGGGTGGATGAACAGGACCCTGTGGTGTTGCCTCCGGATGAACAGGACCCCAATCGATCGAGCCGGTTGGGGCTGGATGAACAGGACACCGTGGAGGGCTGGATGAACAGGACGACCCCATGTAGGGTTGGATAAATAGTAGATGGTGGAGGGGTGGATGAACAGTAGCCCGTGGAGGGGTAGTTGAACAGGAGCCCGTGGAGAGGGGTGGTTGAACAGTAGCCGATGGAGTAGCGCGCGGTGGAGGCTGGATGAACAGGAGCCCATGGATGAACAGTCGCAGGTGGAGGCTGGAGGAGGTCGACGGTGGATGAACAGTAGCCCGTGGAGGCTGGAGGAGGTCGACGGTGGAGATGAACAGTATCCCGTGGAGTCCCGTTTTGCGGTACGCCACACCCCTCCCGATGAACAGGACCCCCGTTTCGACCGTGGCGCTCCAACACAAGTTCGTTTCCTCCGTTTTGCGGTACGCCACACCCCTCCTGATCAACAGGACCCTGTTTCGACCATAGGAGGTACAACACAAGTCTGTTTCCTCCGTTTTGCGGTATGCCAGACCCCTCCTGATGAACAGGATCCCGTTTCAAACGTGGCCGGTCGAACAGAAGGCCATTTCCTCCGTTCTATGGTACGCCCGGTCTTGTTTCCATTGGTTGTTCCGTCCAAGCCGGTTGGCTCCCACGTGTTCCGTTGCCTCCCTATGAACACGACGCATTCTGTTGCCTCCCCATAAACACGATGACGACGTTGTTTCTCCATTTCAACCCAGCCATGTACATCAGCCCTGGCCGTGCGTATGCGTGAGTAGGCATTCGAGACCCCGCATGTATGTACGTATGTGGCCGTATGTTCTTTCTTGCACACTCCCGTTGTACGTACGTGTACATGCTACGTGCGCCCCTCTACTACGACACGTGCGCGCCTCTACATTGACGAGTATGTACGTACACGTTCGCGACAAGAATGACAACACTGTGTATGCTTCGAACAGGTGGGTCCCGACTGTCAGGCACTACCTTGCGTGCGAAGATGTAGCTAGTGGGTCCCAGCAGTCAGGGGGGCGAATCGATTTTTTTTGCCCGGACGCACTTCCTTGTGTGCGAAGATGTAGCTAGTGGGTCCCAGTAGTCAGGAGGAAACGTTTTTTCGTGAAATATAGTGGCCCGTCCGGTGGGTCCCTGCTGTCAGGCGAGGAATAATTATTTTGCGCGTAATAAGGAGCCAATTCCTTGCGGCTGCCCTGGACCCAGCTGTCAGCCTATCAACGTACAGTACTCTTCCGATGGAAGTCGTTCCTTGACCATGTTGACCATGCCGCGCCGAGAGCACCAGGGCGGTGGACGATGGCAAGGCCTAGGAAGGGGACGACGCGGAGCCGGGAAAGACGCGACAGTGGATGCCCATGCGGAGAGGAGTACGAGGGTTCACTGGTTCGACTGTGGTGTGAGGCTGACGTCGCCGCAGGGCCTGGCCAGCGGTGGGAATAGTAGGGGGGGTGAGGCCTTCACGGCAGCACAGCCGGCCATGGCAGGCAGGAGCATGCGGCACGACCGATGCTGGTTTGGGCGGCTAGAGCAAGAAGACCAGAGGTTGAAGAAGCACTACGGCCGTTGAATGGACATCGTACGATCACTGGAGCTAGAATCGTTCATATTGACTAAGTTGACAAAGCCCTCCATCCCCATCAACTTAGTAGGCCCACAAGTCAGCCTCCCACCAAGGTGAGTCCCAGCTAGCAGGGGGAATATTAATTTTTTTTGTGCGTAGTAAGGAGGCACTTCCGGTGGGTCCGAGCTGACAGCGTGGGAATGTTTTTTTTGTGAAATATGGTGGCCTGTTCGGTGGGTCCCCGCTGTCAGGTGGAGGAATCATTATTTTGCGCGTCATAAGGAGGCACTTCCTTGCGGCTGCCATGGACCCAACTATCAGCCTCTCCACGTACAGTACTCTTCCGATGGAAGTCGGTCATTGGCCACATTGACCACGCCGCACCGAGAGCACCATGGTGGTGGACGACGGCAAGGCCTAGGAAGGGACGACGCGAAGCTGGGGAAGACGGTGCAGTGGAAGCCCACACGGAGAGGAGTACGAGGGTTCACTGGTTCGGCTGCGGTGTGAGGGTGCCGTCGCCGCAGAATAACAGAGGGTGTGGGTGAGTAGAGGTATGCCCTGGCCAGTGAGTGGGAGTAGTAGGGGACGGTGAGGCCTCCACGGCATCACAGCTGGCCACGGGAGGCAGGAGCATGCGGCACGACCGGTGCTGCTTTGGGCGGCTGGAGCAAGAAGACTAGAGGTTGAAGAAGCGCTACGACCGTTGGATGGACATCATATGGTCACTGCAGCTAGAATCGTTTATATTGACTAAGTTGACAAAGCCCTTGGTACACGTCAACTTAGTAGGCCCACAGGTCAGCCTCCGAAACGGTGCGCCCCAGATGTCAGGGGGAGGAATCATTTTTTGGGCGGCTGAAGCAAGAATATCCGAGATTGAAAAAGAAGCACGACATCCGTTGGATGGACATCCAACGGTCACGGCTTCTAGAACCTTGTGTTGTTGACAAAGCCTTGCGTACGCGTCAACTTAGTTTTTTTAGGGGACGCGTCAACTTAGAAGGCCCACAAGTGTGTGGCAGAGAACATATAGCCCATTTGCGATTTGTAAGAATGTACAGCCCATTTTTTAATTCTAATGGAATTTACTACAGCCCATTTACAGTTTGTTAAAAGTACATCCCAACTTCTAGCTAGTACAACGATTAATAATTTCAACCAACCGCTCAAAATAGAATTCAAAAAAATCCCACATTTTGATGGGATCCGAAATATTTTTATCCCAAATTTCTAGTCAGATTAAATATAATTTCAAAATAAAGTTGTATTACGTTAAAATTCAACGAAATATTGCACGCGCAACAAGTAATGAACTTAAAATTTTCAAATTCCAAAAATAATATATTTTTTAAACTAATGACGCGTTTGGTGCAATTTTTTTATAGTTACTGTCAAGTTATTACAATTACATCCCATTTATTATTTCTTAAGGTCCATTTTCTTGTTAAGCCTAATTCGTACCTCCTAGGAAAGTTTGCAGCCCAGCGGGGCGGAGAATAACAAGTTGGCCCGAATATTGTGTACAACTGTCGACCCAGTTGCATTGTTGATGTTATAAAAGACCTGTGTAGTACAGAACAACCTAACATGGCTACTCTGCCCACATTCAGCGATGCTAGAAAGGCCCAAACAAGACATCTGTACAACTTTTTGAAGTCACTGAGCTCAATTAATAACTTAAGAAAAAAGTTAGATTATAATGGAACCTCATTAAAAGCTATCACGAGCAAATAAATAATTCAACGGGTCCCACTTGTGCGTGTGTGCGTGTGTGTGTGTGTGTGTGTGAGAGAGAGAGAGAGAGAGAGAGAGAGACCCATCGGTCGATGCTCGTAAATACATCTTTCAGCCATTTGCATTGCTGATGCTCAGTAAAAACTTATATAGTTGACGCAATCATATAGAACATCATAGCACACTGAACTTGCATACAAAAATTTCACGCAGGCGTCACAATCAGGATGGAAGCAGTGGATCGCTATGGGTAGGGCTATGTTGAAACCAATGAACTTGTACATAACAGTTCATCATCTTTATCAATGACGGGGAAATATCTTGAATGATGTGCAAAGAAAACAGACAGACACCACAATAAGTTCTTCTCGCACATTAATTTGACGTACAACCCTTTCTAAAAAATGTCCAGGTACAAAATTAGAACATGTCACAATCAAATGTACTGGCACATCAGTGCTTCACACCTATAGCTCGGCTTTAACTACTATCTGACAAGATTCAGTTGTTACCTCAAATTAGAGCACATCCAGGCAGCCAACCATGCCTCTTCTCCCAAAGAAGCAGTGGCCTCCGCCGTGCGATGGAGTAGGCCTTGTGCCATCCATCATTCCGAGAACACGGGGAAAGTCTAACGTTGACTCCTGTAATGGACGTCATCGACGAACCCTGGCACCAACGGCGGCGGCAGGACTTCGATTGATGGATTGACCACTTCTTCGACATGCACGAACACTCGATACAGGTACATCCCTAACATGGTCCGCGGCGGCCTTGGCAGCGATGAATTGTACAACCCCGGTTCCTGCATTGGTATCTCAACACCAATCGCCTTCGGTATGGTGGACGACTTCTTCATCCATGCCATAACCGTCAGAGCCCATCTGTCTAGAGGAACAAACATACTTACGAGCTCACCTCCAAGGTCGTTGATAAGCTCATTCATGGACTCGTTGTTCCAAGCACGTCAAGGCATGCCGTGGAAGGTAAGATTTGTTAAAAACTCAAGCTCCGAGGGCACTGAGCCCCATCTTGGGTGCCACCGATCAAAGCTCACCAGCGCGCCATCGCAGAACAAACACCGGGAAGATTCGAACACACGACTGCAGACAAAAGTTGTCTGGAACCTGACGAAGAAATCAGCCGGTGGCGGACAGACTTCAACGAGAAAGTCACTTATTTGGATGCCGTGCGCAATGCCAAGAGCTTTTACAACATCGTCCGGCGAGACGGGAGGCCGGTCGGTGTTGATTGTTATCATCAGCACTTCGCTGACAAACTGGTCGTCAAGCGCTTGTCGGATTTCGGGTTCAGGCAAAACCCTTGAGGTTCAAACACTGGGTTGCGCACGAAGATTTGCCGCTACCGAATCTCGCCTCTCAGCCTCGCCATGATCTCTAAGCTTAGCTCGATCAACTCACAACACAAGAGACACAAGATTTATACTGGTTCAGGCCACCATTGTGGTGTAATACCCTACTCCAGTGTGGTGGTGGTGGATTGCCTCTTGGGCTGATGATGAACAATACAAGGGGAAGAACAACCTCCTTAGGCGAGGTGTTCTTGTGCTTGGTAGGTGGTTCAGCTCAAGGTGAGATTTACCTCCCCTTCCAATGGTGGTGGCTAGTCCTATTTATAGAGGCCCTGGTCCTCTCCCCAAATATTGAGCGGGAAGGGATCCAACAACGGCCAATTTGAAAGTGGACAGCTAGTATAAGTTATCCTAACTAAAGGTGGTCTTCGCCTCTCAAAGGCGCTGGTGGTGACACCATCTTGGGCACCACAATGACCTCCGTCCTGCCGTCCTGCTGGTCCTGGTCTTGTTGCACCGATATGGAAACCTTTGCCTGATGCCTTGGTACTCTGTGCCTGCGCTTGCCCCCTTAGCACAAAAGGGAAACGAGGACACTATGCGCACTGGCACCTGCCTGGCCTTGGTCGTGATGGCTTGCATCATGGGAACCTCACGAGGTACCCCTTGCCTTGATCTCTCCGCCTCCTCGCGATCCTGCCTGGTGAGGCGGCCCCTGAGGAGGCCTTGTGTCGTCCGCCCCGCGAGGCTTGGCCCCTCGTGAGGGTCTTGGGCGCCGGCTAATGAAGACATGCCGTATTGGGCCATTGGTGGAGCCACACCGCGGGCCGCACGCAGGCAAGTCTGGGGACCCCCATTCCCAAAACGCCGACAGTTGCCCCCGAGCCTAAGGCGCGCTTGGACTTGGCTTAGCGGCAAAGCCAAAGGGTAAGTGTGGAGCACCGTGGTCCCCCACAGCTTGTGGCCTTGGTATACGCGTGGCGACTGATTGGACGTGGGCGTCTCCGCTTCTCCATGCTGCCTCGGCAGTTGACCGACTGACAAAAGTCTGGCGCGGACAAAGCTTGCCTTCATTGCCTCTCTTCGTCTTGCTCCAGATCCCCTTTCTTGCTCCTTTCTTCCAAAATCTCCAGACCCGCTTTGACTCTTTCCCTTTTAGCGACCATGGCGCCCCACAAGGTCAAGGCTGATGCATCGCCAGCTTGGTACGAGCTAGCCCTGGACACGCCCACTGTCCTGGAGAAGAATCTTCCCGCCACGCGCCTGCTGACGGCGGGGGAGAGCAATGAAAGGGGGAAGGCCGAACTCGGGGCTGGCTCCGCCGTGCTGAAGGCTCAGGGGAGCACTTTCTATCCCTTCTTCATGAGCGCCGTTGCTGCGAGCCTAGTTCCCCCCTTCTTCGACTTCTTGTACGCCGTCCTCCGCCATTACAGGTTGTAGGCCCTTCATCTCCATCCCAACTCCATTCTTCTCTTGTCGATTTTCGCCTACTACTGCGAGGCGTATGTCGGGGTGATGCCGTCCGTGGCCCTGCTTCGCCACTTCTTATTCCTTCGATCCAACAGCGACCACACCTCGAGGTGCGCCAATTTCATTGCATATGGCAAGGCCAACGCGATTTCGAAGGCCGGGAAGAGGGTCGACGGCTTCCGGAGCAAGTGGTTCATGATGGATGCCAAATGTGTCCACCCCAGGATAACGCTGCCAACGAAGATGCCCCAGTCCGGCGAAGGGTGGTCTCGCACGGAGCTCACTGATGACCGGGCGACATTGGTGTTGGAGAGGATGAACGCCGACCTGAAGCTGGGCAATGCGAAGGCGTCAAAGCTGACGGGAGTCGTGCTCCTAAGGGAACTCTTGATGCAGCGGGTGGCTCCGCTTCAGGCGCGCTTGTGCCCCTTGTGGACGCTTGGGGGTGAAGACGAAAAGCTTCTCCTGAACCCGGTGGCTTTGACTGACGACAAGCTGGACGCATCTCTCTGCCTCCTGCTCGGGGATTACCAGGACTATCCGCCGAGTGCTTTCGTCCCCTTGTTCCTTCGCAAGGACTGGGCGCACGTGGTAGCTGCTATGCCGACCTTTGACGGGCGCGACCTGGTGCCGCCAGCGCCCCTCATGGACCGGGAGGCGACGGTGCTGGTGGACGTGTCTTTGGGTGACTCCCGCAGAGGAGGAGGAGAGGAGGAAGACGAGGAGCCCGACCCCCGAGGGGACGGGGGAGACCTCCCCCTGCACAAGGCTGACATCCTCCGCGCCTTGCCTGACGACGACGAGGCCAGAGCCATCCAAAAGAGGGAGGATCTGCCCGCGATCCCGATGAAGGGCAGGTCGGCGCTGATCTCCCGAGAGGCTGCTTCTATTCGGATGCCGCCTGGAGCCGCTTCCAACCCTTCTACTACACCTTCTTCTGCTCCTGGAGCCCTTGCGGCTGCGCCCTGGGCCGCGAGGCTCTCGGGCTTCAAGCTCAACAAGAGGAGGGTGGACTACACCGCGGTAGACCAGTAAGTGTTCGTGATCCATCTGGTTCTTGATTATGCTATTGACCCTTGACGTTCACCATCTATTGGCTAGGCCGCCGTCTGCGGCGAAGAAGAGGAAGGGGGAAGCGGTGATGCCATCTGGGGCCGATCCATCTGCCGCGGCCGCACCTTGTTCCGTGGGGAGGGGAGGCGATGGTGTTTGCACCTCCCCTGCCCGGTCATCCTCGCGAGGCTTGGAAGGGCGTCCTCGTGTAGATCTAGCCCCCATGGCTCTGCTGGCTCCGGAGGTGCCGTTACCTGACGCTGCTGCTGAGGTACCCAAGGCTCAGGAGCCCCTAGTCTCCCAAGCCATGGCTACACTGCCGCCTCCTCCTTCTCATGTGCCGCTGGTTCCAGGTCCTTCTGCCTCCCTTGATATCTTGGAACGTGCCCTTTCCGAGATGGTCAGCTACGAGGAGACCTCTAGGGCACCGACTCCCATCTGGTAGCTGGGCGCCTGGAGCTCGTTTCCTGCTGGCTTCACTCTGACGCCTCCGTCCGGTCGGCGCTAAGGCGGGTCGCGGCAGCCTCTGAGATGGAGAAGCAGGCCGCCACCCAGGCCGTGGTCGCTCGCAAGGTGGCATTGAAGGATGCCGCGGCCGCCTAGGACTGCTGCAGGGCATTGGAGGCCGAGCTGAAGGCTTTGTGTGACAAGCGCGCCGAAGAAGCTCGTGACCGCCAGGCAGAGGAGGAGAGGATGAAGGCTAGGGAGGACGCCGTCAGGGGCCGCGACGCAGAGCTAGCATGATCGACGGAGGCGTAGGCCACTGAGCTTGGCCGGCTGGAAAAGCTGGAGCAGGAGGTGAGGGAGGAGAAGGCCAAGCTCGACGCCAAGGCGAAGGTCCTGGCCGAGGACCGCACGGCCTTCGCACTCCTTGAGGAGAGGTCTCGCGTGGCGCTGCACGCTCACTATGAGAAGGGCCTAGAGAAGCCGCTGACTTCCGATGAGGACGGCCCCGCCCAGCTGCTTCCTTACTTGGTCGAGGCGCTTGAGGAAGTCGTGAGCGGCATCGGCCCCATGGCAGAGGAAGAAGCTCGCGTCCTTTCTTCCGCCGCACTAACGCGCGTCTTCAGCCACCTCCACCTCCGTGAACCCGACACCAATCTTGATGAGTTGCTGGAGCCTGTGGACGACAAGTGCTACGCCGCTGCTGCCGAAGCTGTGAAGGGCCAGGTGGAGGCCTTGTTGGAGAACTTTCGTGCCTTCGATCCTGCGCCCATGGTAGGTGGTGCTGCTGATCCTGCGGCTCCCGGTGGTGGTACGGGTGAAGGCGATGCCGCCACAGGAGTGGAGTCCCTGGCGGGCAACGACGGTGGCAAGGATGACTGACTTATGGCTTCTTTCCTGCTTAATTCCTGCAATGTGCACCATGCCTCGTGGAGGCGTTTAAACTTGTGTCTGGTATTGTGAAGACAATTATGGTTTGTAATATTTGCTTCGATATTTTACAGTTTTCTTCCTATTTGCTTTACGGTTTACTTCGGCAGAGCCGGGCCCCGTGCATACCTTAGCCGCCGTTGGCCCCGACCGGATCACCAGGATGGGACAAAGGATTGAGGGGCTACGTGACCAGTTAGGCTCCTGAGTCGCGATGCTCAGGAGTCTCCCTTGACGCGCAAGCAGATCATAGGAAGGGAACATAGGTGTAGATCTTGCGTTCTACGTCGGCAGAGCCCGGCCCCGCGCATACCTAAACCATCGTTGGCCCCGACCGAATTGTCACACCCTAGCTAGTCATGCATCAAAGTGTGTGCATCATGTTTAAAATTCCATTTAATTTGAATTGGGGATTTGTGAAACCCTCAGAATCATTTGTGAAAATGACCCAAATAAAAATTTCTCCAAAAGGGTCCAAGAGAATGCTCATGTTGCTCTCTGAAAATATTGGACAGAGATAAAAATCAAACCAATATTTTTAACAGCTCATAGGTATTTATTTTGGGCATTTGGAATTAATGCATAAATATTTGCATTGGAAATATATTAGTTATATATATTAATATATGTCCAAAAATTATGCCACCTGTTGGGGAGCTCTGGAATAATATATCTAGCTCCTGCAAAAATTGGCATAAGGTTATAAAATGATTTAATATTTTATTTAAATCAAAACAAATGTCAGAAATTAGAAAACAAAAATAAATAAAAGGAGGAGCTTACCTGGGCTCCTCCCTGTCCGGCCCAGCCAGCTGGCCGGCCCAGCCAGCAGGCGGCCCAGCCCGCCTCCCTCCTCTGTCGTCTTCGTCCTCGACAGAGGGAGGGGAGTGTGGCCGGCGCGCGCGCGCGCCACCGCGCCACGCCACCTGCTCGCCTGCCTGCCTGCCCCTCCCCTCCTCGTCTCGATGCCCCGGACAACGCCACGCCCTCCCCCCGTTCTCTGTCACTCTCCCTCGGTTCTTCCCCTCCTCTCCCTCGCTCTCTCTCTCACGGCCGAACACCACCATCGCCACCGTTCGCCATAGCAGCCGTCACCGGCCACCCCTCGCCCTCCGCTGAGCTCAGGAGCTCCGCCGCGACCCCCTCTTCCTCCCCACCAAGCCAAGCCCCTCGGGAAGCTCTGCATCGCCTCCACGCCATCGTCTTCCTCCTCGGGCTCCGACCACCATCGCCGTCGATTCGCCGTCTTCAGCGCGTCCCCGAGCCCGCTTCGACGCCCACTGCAACCGCGGTGAGCTCCGCCACCGTTTCCCCCTCTTTTCCCCCTCGTTCCCGCACCGTTACCCCGTTTCCCACCACGGCCGAACCTCCGCCGTCGCCGAGCTCGCCGTCGACGCAGCTCCGGTGACCATTTGGTCACCCCGGCGAGTCCAACAAGTCCGTAAGGACCCGTAGAGCCCCTCCAGCGCCTCAGCTCCCTCGCTTGCGAGCAGCAGCGCCGATCCCGACCGCACCCGAACTCCGGCCGCCGCTCACGAGCTCGCCGTCGTCGGTACCGGCCACCTCAGGCACGGCCACCACCACCGTTCGACGCGCGGGAGCAAGGGCTCTCCAACGAGCCCAAGCACGGCCTCGCCCGTGCCCTGTAGCGCGTTTCCGTATCGCGCCGCCATCTCGGGCCTCGCCGGCGTCATGTCGCCGGTGGGTTTGACCTGTTTGACCTGGGGTTTGACCCCCCCAGGGTCACTGACGCGTGGGCCCCGTCGGCCAGGTGGTCAGATTAGTGCTAATCACTGTTAGTTAACCCCCTGACACTGACCAGTGGGCCCCAGCGCCACTAATTCCTAATTAGGATTAAATTAACCCTGTTAAACCCCCCTGTCACTGACGTGTGGACCCCACACGTCAGGTTTGACCCCAGCCAGCCGCAGTTGACCACTGACGTCATGCTGACGTCATGCTGGCGCAATATATATATTTCTGGATTTAATTTAAATCAGGAAATTCCAGAATATTATTTAAACTTCAAAAATTCATAACTTTTATTCTGTAACTCCAAATTAGACAAATTATATATGAAAAATGATCAGAAAAATCCAATCTATCCATCTGTACTATTTTCATGCATGATCAAACAAGTTAAATTGATGTTTTAAGCAGAACAAGGAAAAGCACTTTAAAAGGCCATGTTTGAGTTTGAAATTTGAATCTTTGATTCAAATTTGTTCAAACCCTTCTGGTTTTAGTTGCATTAGCCCAACACACTCATATTGCCATGTTTCATGCATGCATCATATTATTGCACATTGTTTGGTGATGGTTGTGTATCGGTGTCCTTTGCGACAGGTTCTGCCTCCGAGGAGTACCGTGATTACCCTAACGAAGAACCGTATCAGTGCATCGAACCATCAGGCAAGCAACCAACCATTTGATCATATCGATACAATCCCATGTTCTCGCTCCTGCTCTCTTTTACTGCATTAAGACAACGCGTTTCAAACTGCTGTGTGCTACGGTAGTTGAACCCATTTCCTCTGCATGACCTGTCATTGCCACAGTAACTAGATGAAACCCACTAGCATGTGTAGGAGTTGGTTGAGCCATATGTATGTGTTGTTCCTACCTTGCTATGCCTGCTATGCTTAGAGTCGTGTCAGGTCTGGTTCATCTGGGTGATGGCTAGAGTGAAATGATTATGTCGGTAATGAGAGTGGTGTGGTGAACACGATTTGGTAAAGGTATCGATGAGAGGCCATGTAGGAGTACATGGTGGGTTGTTTCATTGAAGCCGACCTTAAGCACTGAGATCTGTATGTGTGATTTAAGATACAGCTACTACCATGCATTGGGCCCTGAAATATGACCCTGCTCGACTTCTTATTCACCCTAGCTCTCTGTCCAGGAGTTGCAAGTAGTTTCTGGTGTTTGTAGCCTACTGGAGGCCGTGGACAGCGCTGACCGTAGGGGTGGGCTGTGATGCGGTAGGTACGTGGCCGGGTGTACCAGGTATCTCGGGAACCCTGTTCACATCGTTCGGGGCCGTATGGGAAACCTCGGCCGGACTCCCTGCGGATGGAACCTGGATAGGCGATAAACCTGGACTAGAGGCTTAAGTGTTTAGGTAGGTCGTGGTCTACACCCACGTCGGCTTTCGCTTGAAGTCTGCCGAGCACATGTCGTGTGCAGACGCTAAGTGGTGGAAACATGTATGAAGAAGTACACCCCTGCAGGGTTATCATGATCTATTCGAATAGCCGCGTCCGCGGTAAAGGACTACTTGGTTGCCTATACAGTTCATAGACAAGTAAATGGAAACTACTAAAAGCCTCAAGATAAGTGTGAGTGCCGAGGATGGCTCTTCCGTAGGAAGACGGAGGCGGATCCTCGGTAGTGTATTGAGTTGGTGAGTAGTGGACTCGTGTGCGCAAAACCATTTCAAGTTGAAGTATCATAGGATAGTCTAGCCAAGAGTCAAAGCTGGCTTGCTGCAATAACTCCACCACCCTTCTTGATAATATGCATGTATGTAGGATCTGATGTAAGTCTTGCTGAGTACCTTTGTACTCATGTTGCTATAATTTACATTTTTACAGAAGACGCTGCAACCCCTTCTGATGGGTTCTATGTAGACATTGACATCAACGAGTAGGCTAAAGGCCCAGGTGGTGACCCTGAGCTTGTGAAGGACCACGTAGTATAGCTAGGCTTTCCAAGCCTCTTTATTTTACTAGTTGTCTGTACTCAGACAAGTTACTTCCGCTGCTGGTTTGTATGACTGTATGACTTGAATGCTGGGTCGTGTGATCCGTACCTTGTGTATGTTATGTATGGCTCTCTGAGCCTTAAATAAAGTACTTGTGTCGTAGAGTCATGTTGTGATGCTTCGTTGTATTTGCACATATCGAGCATATTGTGTGTATGATTGAAATGCTTGGTATGTGTGGGATCTGACTATCTAGTTGTTTATCTTTAGTAGCCTATCTTACCGGGAAATGTCTCCTAGTGCTACCGCTGAGCCATGGTAGCTTGCTACTGCTCTGGAACACTTAGGCTGGCCGGCATGTGTCCTTCTTCGTTCATGTGTCTGTCCCTTCGGGGAAATGTCACGCTTTGAGTACCGGAGTCCTGTTAGCCCGCTACAGCCCGGTTTACCGGAGTCCTGCTAGCCCAGTGCTACAGCCCGGACCCACTTGCTGATGACCGACACGTTCGAAGCTGGGTCATGGATGCCTGTCCCTATAAGTCTGTGCCACTTTGGGTTTACGACTAGTCATGTCAGCCCGGGCTCCTTATCATATGGATGCTAGTGACACTATCATATACGTGAGCCAAAAGGCGCAAACGGTCCCGGGCAAAGGTAAGGCGACACCCGTGGGGATACCGTGCGTGAGGCCGCAAAGTGATATGAGGTGTTACCGGCTAGATCGATGTGACATCGAGTCGGGGTCCTGACAGCGTTGGCATCAGAGCCGGACTGCCTGTAGGTTCTCCAAGCCAAAATGGTCGATGTTGAGTCTAGAAATTCTTTAGTTATATGTAGGGGAATTGTTTGTGGGTTGGAACGTAAGGCTCTTTTTACTCCTTTATCTTATGACATTCTGATCTGAGTCAGTCCATTCTTCCACCGGGGGTTAAGGAATTAGGATCTATTCTCTCTATCAGGATCACGTGTCACTATTCAGTAGTACCTTATAGGTATGATGAATACAAGCCTAGTTCAGTCCTTCTACCATATTATGTTGCTAGGATGGACTCAGAATTTGATATGATGATGTTGAGTGGGTATGAAATCCTTTGTCAAATGTCTCAAAATCCTTCTTGAGCATTTACAGCTGTTATGCTGCCGAAATTTTGCTAGAAATTCTAATGCCTTTGCATTATGATTGTGATTTCAGATGGCCACTCGCGACCTCAATCAAGTGGTTCGCCTGACTCGATGCCTAGATGTACCCGGCCATACTGCCAAGTTGATCAGGGTAATGACTGAGGCTGGATACCGCTGGTATCCTGAGTACACGGTCGAAGAGCAATTCCGAGACTTTAATCAAAGCCAGTATCTCTGCACTGTCAGGATATTTCCATCTTATCCTGGATCCACCGAGCCCCTTCACTGCTCCTATGGACTCGGGGTTACCATTGAGATGGCTGTGCAGGACGCCGCCTACTCTATGATGACCATCATGCGAGTCAGATCTGGACTATTTCGGGACTCTGATTTCCGGTATATGCCAGGATCACTTCCGGGAGCACAAGGGTATCTCCAGGCTATCTATGCTGACCCCACCCAGGAGGATTCACGGACTCGCACCACTGCTGAGATGCTCGAGGATAAGGACCGTGAAAATCGGGCCTTGAGGTTAGAGCTCTTCAATACCCGTGCTGACCACTGGGCCACATTGACTCGGTTTGCACCGGCGGTGCAAGCTGGATATTCAGATATGCGCGATCTCTATCCTGTGAGATCTGCTCTGCCAGACGTGATGGGTTGGCGTGATGTAGGAGGCATCACCCCACCTCGCGGTCCCCGCAGGCCACCGTCTGTTGGTCCAAGACCTCATCCTAGCCCCTATGGTCCACAAGCTCCGCGAGATCGTCTGTTTCCGGATGATCATGTTGAGCTTCCAGGCTATGGAGGTGACTTCTACGAGCACTACTACGGATCGGTCTGAGCTAGTGGTAGTATCGCTAGTTTGCTCTAGCTGTGTCGTCTATCGTCTCGCGTGATCGTGGGATATGACCTAGTTTGTACTCTTTCCGGAGGTGTAGAAAAATAATGTATAGGAGCTTGGAATGCCTTCGATGAGATGTAATCCTCTTTTCACCGTAATAGTACTTTGTTTGGTCTTGTACTAAACCCTGTATGGTGTGTATGACGATGGAATAAAGAAGCAGTTTCTGTATCTACCATGTCATACGGATGATCATCTTGCATTTCGAGTTATTCCTTACATTCCATATCCTATGTCGGAATTTTATCATCCTGACTAAATCATTGTCTTGTTTACCTAGGATGGTCAACACGCGCGCTAACCCTGCTCCTCAAGAGCAGGCCGAAGGCAGTGAAGTCAGGGATGCAAATCTGCCTAATCCTCCTTCCCTAGCCGAGGTTATGATGGAAGCTGAGAGAAACAAGCGGGAGACCAACCGTTTGTTGGAGCGTATTGAACAGAACACATCACACCATCAGAGGACTAACGTGGTGTCACTCAGTGATTTTATCAAATTACATCCACCCACGTTCCACCACTCAGTCGAGCCTCTCGACGCTGATGACTGGCTTCGCAGTATCGCTCACAAACTGCGTTCCGTGCTGGTAGCGGAGGCTGACAAGGTCACCTTTGCTGCATATCATCTTGAAGTCCCCGCCAGTCTATGGTGGGAGAATTATGGAGCTATGCGCCCAGCGGGCCATGTCACTACTTGGGCTGAATTCAGTGAGGCTTTCCGTGAACATCACATTCCGGAGGGTCTCATGGACCGTAAACGTGAGGAATTTTGCAGTTTCACCCAAGGCCGACTTTCTGTGGATGCTTACCGCAGGGAGTTTGGTAATCTCGCACGATATGCAACTGAGGAAGTGTCTACTGACGCCAAGAAGAAAGCAAGGTTCCGTAAGGGACTTAGTCCTGAGCTTCGCCGTGACCTCCGTCTGCATGAGTGCACATCCTTTCAGAAACTTGTCAACAAGGCCATCAATGCTGAAACTGGTCAGACTGATTATGACGCAACACGCAAGCATGGCCGTGACATGGGTTCCTCATCCGGTGCTGGTCCTCAGAAGCGCCGCGTGTGGGTGCCCAACACCGCCCTGCCACCCAGGTTCACACCGAGGCCATCTTTCCAGGCGCCTCGCCCTGTTCAACAGTCTGCACCGGCCAAGCCTTATGGGGGTCCAACCAACAATGCTCCTCCACGTACCAGTTCTGTGACTTGTTTCAAGTGTGGGGAATCTGGCCACTATATGCGTGAGTGTCCCCAGACCAACCCCAACCAGTCTGCTAAAGCTGTTGGCCGTGGCAAGCCGACAGGGAAAGTGTTCCACGCCAAGCCGGTCACCGCTTCACGTGGCCATGTCAACTGTATCTCTGCCGAAGAAGCTCAAGAGGATCCCAACGTCGTTCTCGGTACGCTTCTTGTTAATTGCCACCCGGCATCTGTTCTTTTCGATACAGGAGCCTCTCATTCATTTATATCCGAGAACTATGCTCGTTTGCATAACACTGCATTCTGTGACATGCCATCCACTATGGAAATTTCTACTCCCAGGTCTAGATGGCAGACCTCTAGGGTAAGTTATGGAAATGAAATCCAAGTCGACAGACTTGTTTTTCTTGCATCTTTGATAGCTCTCAAATCTTCAGATATCAATATCATTCTGGGTATGGACTGGATGTCAGCTCATCAAGCCAAAATTGATTGCTTCTCTAGGACTGTTCAACTCACCCATCCTTCGGGGAAGATAGTCAATGTCTTGACCCGAATAGCCAAGCGACAGTTATTTTCTCTTAACGCTAGCCCTTTGCCAGACCTTGAGGACATTCCGGTAGTCCGTGACTTCCCGGATGTCTTTCCAGAGGAATTGCCAGGTGTTCCACCTGACAGGGATGTCGAGTTCGTAATAGACCTCATCCCAGGAACCGTTCCGATTGCTAGAAGACCTTATAAGATGGCACCCCTAGAACTAGCCGAGCTTAAGAAACAACTAGATGATTCCTTGAAAAAGGGTTTCATCCGACCTAGTTCATCTCCGTGGGCTTGCCCCGTCCTATTCGTCAAGAAGAAGGATGGTACGGACCGGATGGTTGTAGATTACCGACCTGTCAATTTGGTCACAATCAAGAACAAATATCCACTTCCCAGGATCAACGACCTGTATGATCAGCTCGCTGGATCCTCAGTTTTCTCCAAGATGGATTTGAGGTTGGGCTACCATCAAATCAAAATCAGAAACGGGGACATTCCGAAAACGGCCTTTGTTACTCGTTATGGCCAATACGAGTACACCGTCATGTCCTTCGGATTAACCAACGCTCCAGCCACCTTTTCTCGGTTAATGAACTCAATCTTCATGGAGTATTTGGATAAATTCGTCGTGGTTTACCTCGATGATATACTCATCTACTCCAAGAAGGAGGAAGAACATGCCGAACATCTAAGGCTAGTGTTGAAGAAACTTCGAGAGCATCGCCTTTATGCCAAATTTTCTAAATGTGAATTCTGGTTGTCAGAAGTGACCTATCTGGGTCATGTAATATCTGGTAAAGGTATTGCTGTTAACCCTGAGCGAGTTCAAGCCGTCCTTAATTGGACTCCACCTGAATCGGTCAAGCAAGTTCGGAGTTTTCTGGGCTTAGCGAGCTATTGTCGTCGCTTTGTCGAGAACTTCTCCAAAGTTGCCAAACCTCTAACCGAACTCCTCAAGAAAGATAAGAAGTTCGAATGGACTCCACAATGTGAGCACAGCTTTCAGGAACTAAAAAGACGCCTGACTTCTGCTCCCGTACTGGTACCGCCAGACTTCTCCAAGGACTTTGTTATCTACTGCGACGCCTCGCGACAAGGACTAGGTTGCATTCTCATGCAAGATTGACACGTAATTGCCTATGCTTCACGGCAATTGCACCCACATGAGGAGAATTATCCTACTCATGATCTAGAGCTTGCAGCCGTAGTCTATGCACTTAAGACCTGGCGACATTACCTCCTCGGTAACCGTTGCGAAATATTCACTGATCACCAAAGTCTGAAGTACATTTTCACCCAACCGGATCTGAATCTCAGGCAAAGACGTTGGGTTGAGTTGATCACAAACTTCGACTTAGGAATAACCTACACCCCAGGGAAAGCCAACGTCATGGCTGATGCGCTAAGTCGTAAATCTTATTGTAACAACCTGGTGTTACAACAAAGTCAACCGCTTCTCCATGAGGAATTTCGGAAGCTTAACCTTCACATTGTTCCTCAAGGTTTTCTTTCCACCTTGGTAGCAAAACCTACTCTTACGGATCAAATCATCGCTGCCCAAAAGCGAGATAAGGGAATATCTAAAATCAAAGAGAACATTGCTAGCGGAGGTGCTAGTTGTTTCTCCACAAATGATCATGGTGTTGTGTACTTTGAGAACCGTCTAGTGGTTCCCAAGAACCAGCATCTACGGCAGTTGATCCTTAAGGAGGCTCATGAATCTCCTCTCACCATTCATCCCGGTAGTACTAAGATGTATCAGGACCTACGCCAGAGGTTCTGGTGGACTAGGATGAAGAGAGAAATTGCTCAGTATATTGCTAATTGCGACGTCTGTCGTCGTGTAAAAGCAGAGCATCAACGGCCTGCTGGCACCCTTCAACCCTTAGCTATTCCTGAATGGAAATGGGATAAAATTGGTATGGATTTCATTACCGGTTTTCCCAGGACCAAGAGAGGGAATAATGCTATTTTCGTCGTGGTCGATCGTCTTTCCAAAGTAGCCCATTTCTTACCTGTTCATGAGAGTATAACCGCTAGCCAGCTGGCAGACTTATACATCTCCCGAATAGTGTCCCTCCATGGTGTTCCTTTGGAAATCAACTCGGATCGAGGAAGTCTTTTCACCTCTCGATTTTGGGAAAGTTTCCAAAATGCTATGGGAACCCGTCTCTCCTTTAGCACCGCCTTCCACCCCCAGTCGAGTGGTCAAGTGGAACGCGTCAACCAGATTCTAGAGGACATGCTTCGAGCCTCTGTTATCTCATTCGGGATGGACTGGGAGAAGTGCCTTCCATTTGCCAAATTCGCTTACAACAACAGCTATCAATCTAGCTTGGGTAAAGCCCCTTTTGAAGTTCTCTATGGACGACGGTGTCGAACACCCCTTAACTGGTCAGAGACCGGGGAAAGACAATTCTTTGGCCCGGATATGATTTAGGAAGCAGAAGAACAAGTTCGTATCGTTCGTGAAAAGTTGAAAACAGCCCAATCTCGTCAAAAGAGTCAATATGACCGAAAACATAAGGCTATGACTTTCGAGGTTGACGAGAAGGCTTATCTTTGGGTCACCCCTCTGAAGGGAACCCATCGTTTCGGTATCAAAGGCAAATTGGCTCCTCGTTACATTGGACCTTTTCGCATTCTCGCCAAACGAGGAGAAGTTGCCTACCAGTTGGAACTACCTCCGCACCTCTCCAGAGTCCACGATGTCTTCCACGTTTCTCAACTCAGGCGTTGCTTCTCGGATCCTATCCGTGGAGTGGACCACGAAACGCTTGATCTCCAAGATAATCTTACATATCGAGAGTACCCCATTCGTATCCTCGATCAGGCCGAACGTACCACCCGACGTCATAATATCAAGTTTCTCAAAGTTCAATGGTCGCACCATTCTGAGGATGAAGCAACTTGGGAAAGGGAGGATCGTCTTCGACTTGAGTATCCCGCCTTCTTCCCGGAGGAACCCAAATCTCGGGACGAGATTCTTTTGAGTGGGGGTGAGTTGTCACACCCTAGCTAGTCATGCATCAGAGTGTGTGCATCATGTTTAAAATTCCATTTAATTTGAATTGGGGATTTGTGAAACCCTCAGAATCATTTCTGAAAATGACCCAAATAAAAATTTCTCCAAAAGGGTCCAAGAGAATGCTCATGTTGCTCTCTAAAAATATTGGACAGAGATAAAAATCAAACCAATATTTTTAAGAGCTCATAGGTATTTATTTTGGGCATTTGGAATTAATGCATAAATATTTGCATTGGAAATATATTAGTTATATATATTAATATATGTCCAAAAATTATGCCACCTGTTGGGGAGCTCTGGAATAATATATCTAGCTCCTGCAAAAATTGGCATAAGGTTATAAAATGATTTAATATTTTATTTAAATCAAAACAAATGTCAGAAATTAGAAAACAAAAATAAATAAAAGGAGGAGCTTACCTGGGCTCCTCCCTGTCCGGCCCAGCCAGCTGGCCGGCCCAGCCAGCAGGCGGCCCAGCCCGCCTCCCTCCTCTGTCGTATTCGTCCTCGACAGAGGGAGGGGAGTGTGGCCGGCGCGCGCGCGCGCCACCGCGCCACGCCACCTGCTCGCCTGCCTGCCTGCCCCTCCCCTCCTCGTCTCGATGCCCCGGACGATGCCACGCCCTCCCCCCATTCTCTCTCACTCTCCCTCGGTTCTTCCCCTCCTCTCCCTCGCTCTCTCTCACGGCCGAACACCACCATCGCCGCCGTTTGCCATAGCAGCCGTCACCGGCCACCCCTCGCCCCTCCGCTGAGCTCAGGAGCTCCGCCGCGACCCCCTCTTCCTCCCCACCAAGCCAAGCCCCTCGGGAAGCTCTGCATCGCCTCCACGCCATCGTCTTCCTCCTCGGGCTCCGACCACCATCGCCGTCGATTCGCCGTCTTCAGCGCGTCCCCGAGCCCGCTTCGACGCCCACTGCAACCGCGGTGAGCTCCGCCACCGTTTCCCCCTCTTTTCCCCCTCGTTCCCGCACCGTAACCCCGTTTCCCACCACGGCCGAACCTCCACCGTCGCCGAGCTCGCCGTCGATGCAGCTCCGGTGACCATTTGGTCACCCCGGCGAGTCCAACAAGTCCGTAAGGACCCGTAGAGCCCCTCCAGCACCTCAGCTCCCTCGCTTGCGAGCAGCAGCGCCGATCCCGACCGCACCCGAACTCCGGCCGCCGCTCACGAGCTCGCCGTTGTCGGTACCGGCCACCTCAGGCACGGCCACCACCACCGTTCGACGCGCGGGAGCAAGGGCTCTCCAACGAGCCCAAGCACGGCCTCGCCCGTGCCCTGTAGCGCGTTTCCGTATCGCGCCGCCGTCTCGGGCCTCGCCGGCGTCATGTCGCCGGTGGGTTTGACCTGTTTGACCTGGGGTTTGACCCCCCCAGGGTCACTGACGCGTGGGCCCCGTCGGCCAGGTGGTCAGATTAGTGCTAATCACTGTTAGTTAACCCCCTGACACTGACCAGTGGGCCCCAGCGCCACTAATTCCTAATTAGGATTAAATTAACCCTGTTAAACCCCCCCTGTCACTGACGTGTGGACCCCACACGTCAGGTTTGACCCCAGCCAGCCGCAGTTGACCACTGACGTCATGCTGACGTCATGCTGGCGCAATATATATATTTCTGGATTTAATTTAAATCAGGAAATTCCAGAATATTATTTAAACTTCAAAAATTCATAACTTTTATTCTGTAACTCCAAATTAGACAAATTATATATGAAAAATGATCAGAAAAATCCAATCTATCCATCTGTACTATTTTCACGCATGATCAAACAAGTTAAATTGATGTTTTAAGCAGAACAAGGAAAAGCACTTTAAAAGGCCATGTTTGAGTTTGAAATTTGAATCTTTGATTCAAATTTGTTCAAACCCTTCTGGTTTTAGTTGCATTAGCCCAACACACTCATATTGCCATGTTTCATGCATGCATCATATTGTTGCACATTGTTTGGTGATGGTTGTGTATCGATGTCCTTTGCGACAGGTTCTGCCTCCGAGGAGTACCGTGATTACCCTAACGAAGAACCGTATCAGTGCATCGAACCATCAGGCAAGCAACCAACCATTTGATCATATCGATACAATCCCATGTTCTCGCTCCTGCTCTCTTTTACTGCATTAAGACAACGTGTTTCAAACTGCTGTGTGCTACGGTAGTTGAACCCACTTCCTCTGCATGACCTGTCATTGCCACAGTAACTAGATGAAACCCACTAGCATGTGTAGGAGTTGATTGAGCCATATGTATGTGTTGTTCCTACCTTGCTATGCCTGCTATGCTTAGAGTCGTGTCAGGTCTGGTTCATCTGGGTGATGGGCTAGAGTGAAATGATTATGTCGGTAATGAGAGTGGTGTGGTGAACACGATTTGGTAAAGGTATCGATGAGAGGCCATGTAGGAGTACATGGTGGGTTGTTTCATTGAAGCCGACCCTAAGCACTGAGATCTGTATGTGTGATTTAAGATACAGCTACTACCATGCATTGGGCCCTGAAATATGACCCCGCTCGACTTCTTATTCACCCTAGCTCTCTGTCCAGGAGTTGCAAGTAGTTTCTAGTGTTTGTAGCCTACTGGAGGCCGTGGACAGCGCTGACCGTAGGGGTGGGCTGTGATGCGGTAGGTACGTGGCCGGGTGTACCGAATACCCGTTAGGTATCTCGGGAACCCTGTTCACATCGTTCGGGGCCGTATGGGAAACCTCGGCCAGACTCCCTGCGGATGGAACCTGGATAGGCGATAAACCTGGACTAGAGGCTTAAGTGTTTAGGTAGGTCGTGGTCTACACCCACGTCGGCTTTCGCTTGAAGTCTGCCGAGCACATGTCGTGTGCAGACGCTAAGTGGTGGAAACATGTATGAAGAAGTACACCCCTGCAGGGTTATCATGATCTATTCGAATAGCCGCGTCCGCGGTAAAGGACTACTTGGTTGCCTATACAGTTCATAGACAAGTAAATGGAAACTACTAAAAGCCTCAAGATAAGTGTGAGTGCCGAGGATGGCTCTTCCGTAGGAAGACGGAGGCGGATCCTCGGTAGTGTATTGAGTTGGTGAGTAGTGGACTCGTGTGCGCAAAACCATTTCAAGTTGAAGTATCATAGGATAGTCTAGCCAAGAGTCAAAGCTGGCTTGCTGCAATAACTCCACCACCCTTCTTGATAATATGCATGTATGTAGGATCTGATGTAAGTCTTGCTGAGTACCTTTGTACTCATGTTGCTATAATTTACATTTTTACAGAAGACGCTGCAACCCCTTCTGATGGGTTCTATGTAGACATTGACATCAACGAGTAGGCTAAAGGACCAGGTGGTGACCCTGAGCTTGTGAAGGACCACGTAGTATAGCTAGGCTTTCCAAGCCTCTTTATTTTACTAGTTGTCTGTACTCAGACAAGTTACTTCCGCTGTTGGTTTGTATGACTGTATGACTTGAATGCTGGGTCGTGTGACCCGTACCTTGTGTATGTTATGTATGGCTCTCTGAGCCTTAAATAAAGTACTTGTGTCGTAGAGTCATGTTGTGATGCTTCGTTGTATTTGCACATATCGAGCATATTGTGTGTATGATTGAAATGCTTGGTATGTGTGGGATCTGACTATCTAGTTGTTTATCTTTAGTAGCCTCTCTTACCGGGAAATGTCTCCTAGTGCTACCGCTGAGCCATGGTAGCTTGCTACTGCTCTGGAACACTTAGGCTGGCCGGCATGTGTCCTTCTTCGTTCCTGTGTCTGTCCCTTCAGGGAAATGTCACGCTTTGAGTACCGGAGTCCTGTTAGCCCGCTACAGCCCGGTTTACCGGAGTCCTGCTAGCCCAGTGCTACAGCCCGGACCCACTTGCTGATGACCGACACGTTCGAAGCTGGGTCATGGATGCCTGTCCCTGTAAGTCTGTGCCACTTTGGGTTTACGACTAGTCATGTCAGCCCGGGCTCCTTATCATATGGATGCTAGCGACACTATCATATACGTGAGCCAAAAGGCGCAAACGGTCCCGGGCAAAGGTAAGGCGACACCCGTGGGGATACCGTGCGTGAGGCCGCAAAGTGATATGAGGTGTTACCGGCTAGATCGATGTGACATCGAGTCGGGGTCCTGACACGGATCACCAGGACGGGACCAAGGAGTGAGGGGCTACGTGACCAGTTAGGCTCCTGAGTCGCGATGCTCAGGAGTCCCCCTTGACATTCAAACAATCTTCATACCTTGGCTCCGCTCAGGGAGGGCGCGCGATGACCAGGTCTAGAGGACCTTGCTGGGTGGCGTACGCTCGGGCGTGACCCGGGCGCAGCCCCCGTGTCCAGCCCCCTCGTGCGATGCTCCCCAGGGGAGGAGTTGCGATGAGGCCAGACACTGAGCTCTGGGGCTCCCTGAGGTTGATACGGCCAGGAGGCCGCCCCCAGTTGTTTATCACTAGCACGGAGCATACCGCTTCCGTATGTGTACGGGCATAGCCGCTCCTCGGCAGTGTCGACGGCCAACGCGGAGCATGGTGCTTCCACTGGTGCATGGGACGGGGGCTCCCAGCTGCGGAGAGCCCCCGGGGCATGTACAACCCCACCCTGACATGTAGCTTGCACGACAGGGCTAGAGGAGGTGTATCTGGGCACTAGTGAGCCAGCGCGGGACTCACGAGGCCCTACCTCAATGTGGGTTGCGCCTGGTCTTGGGTCTTTTACAGATGTGTCTTCCTGCGAGATGGTTACGTACGAGTGATCTACGTCCTCAGGTCCCGGCCCTCGAGCGAGCTCAACCGCCACTGGTATGCCATGTCGCGATGCTGTGGTCAAGGCTAGGGGGTGAGGGCTGGAGAGCCAGTAAGAGCTCCTGAGTCGCGATGCTCAGGAGACCCCCTTTTAATGTGCAAGCGAATTGGTAGGTGGCAATCGAGCAGATGATAATCACAGGTAGATTAGGCATGAAAGGCAAATCAACTTTGGTAGATGCATAATGGATACATGCCACCGGGTCAGGCCCAAGCGGCTTGGGGATGATGCAGCCCGAGGGGCGCCCCCAGCAAGGTAAACCAAAGACATAAAAAGGTATACATGCCACAGGGACGGACCCACGTGGCCTGGGAATGATGCAGCCCTGAGGGTGCTCCCAGCTGAAATGAACTTGGGAGATGTCACCTGGTTCCGTTGTAGAGGAGGCGTCGGGGCAGGTGAAGATGCGCGGCAAAGGGGCCGACCCTCACGAGCCACCGGGGCCCTGAGCCTCGGGAGGCTCTAGGGGACCTGGCGGTTCCTTGAGGAGCATCTCCATCTCTGCCAAGATCGCGTGGTGCCTGGCCTCCTGAGCCGCCAGGATGCTCCGCAGGTGACGCTGGTAGGTGGCAGCTGCTTTCGGCAGGCCGGAAGGCATGCGACCATAGCTATGCAGCGGGCCCTTGCAGTGTCCCACGCACGAAGGCAAGAAGCGCTCCTGAGATGCGGCTCGGTTGAGTCCTGGGATGTCGATGTGGATGCGCAGCCCACCATCCTTGCCCGGATGGGGAGCCACGCCAGGCGAGCGGTGATCGCCGCGCATGGCCCTTGCTTCCTGAAGCTCCTGAGTGGTCTTGGCAATGAACTCCTGAACGTTGGGTTTTCCACGCCCTATGCCTTCATGAAGGAAACGTGTCGCGAAGCACGCCTCCAAGTGGTGCCCGAGTGCCTCCTTCGTGATGTCGGCGAGATCTGAGGCCCTCCAGAAGAGAGCCCCCGAGACCTGCCCAAGGAGGGCGACAGGTGCACCTTCCTATGCGATGGAAGGAGGCGCCCCAAGCACGGGCGCTGATCCTGACGCGGCTCCACCCGAGGCCCCGACCTCCTGAGGCCCTTCACGGAGCGGTTTCTTCTTCTTCTTGGAGATGGCCTCGGGAGGGTTCCCGCCCCTGCTGTCCGGGTCCTCGATTGCTGCGGCCTGGAAAGCACGCTCAAGGGAGCATACCGCATCTCTCTCTTTGCAGGGGATTGTGATGATCCCGCCGCTCCCTGGCATCTTGAGGACGTTGTAGTCATGGTGGGTCACTGCCATGAACTTGGCCAGGGCTGGATACCCGAGGATGGCATTGTATGGCAGACGGATGTGGGCGACATCGAAGTCGATGAGCTCGATGCGGTAGTTGTCGCGTTCTTCGAATGTTACAAGGAGGCGGACCTGCCCTATCTGGGTGGTGGAACCGTCAGTAACTCCAGAAAAGGGCTTGGTAGGCTGGAGCTGATCATAGGGCACTTGAAGTTTGTCGAACGTCTCAATGGACAGGACGCTAAGCCCTGCGCCGCCATCGATGAGGGTCTTGGTGACTTGCACGTTACTGATGACTGGTGAACAGAGCATCGAGAGAACGCCAGCAGTAGCCGCGCACTTGAGTTGATCTGCTGAACTGAAGGTGATGGCGCACTTGGACCACCTGAGCGGGTGCGTGGCCCTGAGCCTTAGGAGGGCTGCATTCACCTCGCGAGCAAACTGCTTAAAGATGCGCTGAGAGGCTGGGCCTGAGCTCCACCCAAGATGCAAGCGATAGCACGTGGCTCCTAGAAGCCCCCAGCCCCTCATCCTGATGGTGGTCGTCATTCCTTCTTGGCGGCGGCGGTAGCGGAGGAAGGCCCGTGTTACCCTGGTGGCGGTCCTCACGAGGTTGATCCCTCTAGGCGCCCTCACGAGGCTGGTCCCTCCAGGCGCCCTCATGAGGCTGGTCCTGCCAGTGATCCTCACGAGGTTGGTCACACCACTCCTGGCGAGGGCCATGGTCGTTCCATCGTCCTCCTCCATGTCCTCATCCTCGGCCGTAGCCCCGGTCATTGCGCTCGGGGCGTCGACCGAAGCGTCCTTCTCGAACGGCCCTGAGCTCCTGACAATCGTTGGTGTTGTGGTGTGGAGGTTGTGGTAGGTGCAGAACGGTCGACTGCCCTTGGACGACTCCATCTGGTCCCTGCCGCGCTTCGTGTCTGGTTCCGCAGCAAGCACGACAATTCCCTTGCGCTTCACGTCCTTGGCCTTGGTCTTCTTTTCTTCCGGGTCGGCAGCTGGGAGCTTGAGGAGGGAGAGGCGTCCCTCCTCAGCTCTTGCGCACTTGATCGCCAGGTTGATCAACTCCAGGGATGTGCACAACTCTTCGTGGATGGCGAGCTCCTCCTTCATCTTGACATCACGGACGCCATCAGAGAATGCTGAGATGATGGCCTCGTCCATCACCTTGGGGATCTTGAGGCGGACGTTGTTGAAGCGTTGGATGTATTTCTGCAGGGGTTCCCCAGGCTACTGCCTGATGCCGCGTAGGTCACCCGCGGCCGGGGGGCGGTCACAAGTGCCCTGGAAGTTGGCGATGAAGCGACTGCGCATCTCGTCCCAGGAGGAGATCGAGCCGGGAGGCAAGTTCAGGAGCCATGAGTGGGCACCATCCTTGAGTGCCATGGGAAACCAATTCTGTCAGGACCCCGACTCGATGTCACATCGATCTAGCCTGTAGCACCTCATATCACTTTGCGGCCTCACGCACGGTATCCCCACGGGTGTCGCCTTACCTTTGCCCGGGACCGTTTGCGCCTTTTGGCTCACGTATATGATAGTGTCGCTAGCATCCATATGATAAGGAGCCCGGGCTGACATGACTAGTCGTAAACCCAAAGTGGCACAGACTTACAGGGACAGGCATCCATGACCCAGCATCGAACGTGTCGGTCATCAGCGAGTGAATCCAGGCTGTAGCACTGGGCTAGCAGGACTCCGGTGAACCGGGCTGTAGCGGGCTAACAGGACTCCGGTATTCATCGCGTGACATTTCCCCGGAGGGACAGACACAGGAACGAAGAAGGACACATGCCGGCCAGCCTAAGTGTTCCGGAGCAGTAGCAAGCTACCATGGCTCAGTGGAAACACTAGGAGACATTTCCCGGTAAGAGAGGCTACTAAAGATAAACAACTAGATGGTCAGATCCCACACATACCAAGCATTTCAATAACATACACACAATATGCTCGATATGTGCAAATACAACATGGCATCACAACATGACTCTACAAATCAAGTATTTATTCAATAGGCTCCGAGGAGCGAGATATTACAAACATGGGTCTCATGACCCAACAATCAGAGCATACAAATCAAAGCACAAACGGAAGCTATCATGTCTGAGTACAGACATCTATAAATGAAAAAGGCTGAGAAGCCTGACTATCTACCAGATCCTGCCGGGGCACAAGATCGTAGCTGAGGTAACAAGCTAAACGTCGAAGTCCACGCGAAACTACTAGTGAGACCAAAGTCTCTCTGCAAAAACATAAAATAGGCAAACGTGAGTACAAATGTACCCAGCAAGACTTACATCAGAACTAACTACATATGCATCATTATCAACAAAGGGGATGGTGGGGTTTAACTGCAGCAAGCCAGCTTTGACTCGGTGGCTATCCTAAACTACGACTACGAGTAACTCTTTTGAGGTGGCGCACACGAGTCCACATATTCACCAACCAATACACCACTATGGATCCGCTCCCGTCTCCCTACGAGAACGCCATCCATAGCACTCACGCTTATCTTGCGTATTTTAGAGTATCCACTTTCACTTGTCTATGAACTGATATAAGCAACCCAGAAGTCCTTTTCCGCGGACACGGCTATTCGAATAGATGATGTTAACCCTGCAGGGGTGTACTTCTTCATACATGTTTCCACCACTTAGCGTCTGCACACGACATGTGCTCGGCAGACTTCAAGCGAAAGCCGACGTGGGTGTAGACCACGACCTACCTAAACACCTAAGTCTCTAGTCCAGGTTTATCGCCTATTCGGGTTCCATCCATGAGGAGATCCGGCCGGAGTTTTGCTCACAGCCCCAAACAATGTGAACAGGGTTTCGTGACACCAAACGGGCGCCCGGTATACCCGGCCACGTGCCTACCGCATCACAGCCCACCCCTACAGTCAGCGCTGTCCACGGCCTCCAGCATACTACAAACACCAGAAACTACTTGCAACTCCTGGACAGAGGACTAGGGTGAATAAGAAGTCGAGCGGGGTCATATTTCAGGGCCCAATGCATGGTAGTAGCTGAATCATGGATCACAAACACAGAACTCAGTTCCTGAGGACGGCTGCAATGAGACAACCCACCATGTACTCCTACATGGCCTCTCACCGCTACCTTTACCAAATCGTGTTCACACACTTAGCTCACACATAGTAGGACATGTTCACACGCCTCTGATTCATCCCCGATGAATCAGACCTGACTCAACTCTAAGCAGTAGCAGGCATGACAAACAAGCAAGAATGAGTAGGCACAACAGGGCTCAAACAACTCCTACTCATGCTAGTGGGTTTCATCTATTTACTGTGGAATGACAGGTCATGCAGAGGATAAAGGGGTTCAGCTACCGCAGCAAGTAACAGATGATCGGTGTTGTCCTAATGCAGTAAAAGAGAGCAGGAGCGAGAGTGTAGGATTGTATCGGAATGAACAAGGGGTTTTTGCTTGCCTGGCACTTCTGAAGATAGCATTGAGTCTTCATCAGTGTCAATGATTACATCATCGGTATCACGTCTATCGAGAGGGGACAAATACCAGCAACATAGAAAGGAACGCAATCAATGCAATGCACAATATGATGCATGATCATGACATGGCAAAATGAATGTGTTTTGAGCTAATGCAACTAGCAACAGATTAAATGAAGTTGGTTTGAATACAAGATTCAAATTCAAACTCCATATGTGATTATTCAAATGCCATTTAATTGATTTGTGCTAAACAGCAGCTATAAGTTGTTCTAACATGCATGAAAATGGTACAGATGGATTCCTTGAATTTTTCTGATAATTTTTCATATATAATTTATTTAATTTGGAGTTACGGTTAAATTTCTATGATTTTTAGAAGTTTATATAATTTTCTGGAATTAATAAATCATTTTTGATTTATTTTAATTCCATAAACAAATACTGCGTCAGCATGATGTATTAGTGACGTCAGCAGGTCAACGTGGCTGGTCCAGGTCAAACCTGACGGCTGGGACCCGCACGTCAGTGTAACAGGCAGGGACAGAGGCTGACTGGTGGGTCCGGTCAATGCTGACATGGCAAAGTCAACGGTGACAGGCGGGGCCCTCTGAGATTAGTGCTAATTTAACAGAGAGGTTAAACTAATTAATTCGGCACGGGGGCCCACTTGGCAGTGGCTCTAGTGGGTGGTTAGCGGGGTGTTTACGCCCTAATTAAGTGGCCACGTCGGCGTCACCGGAGACCAGCCGGCGGCGACCAAACCCGGGGCGGCAACACGCCGGAGTTGCTCGGGTTTCGCATACAGACAGCGGTTTGAGCCGCGGTTGATCTCTACGGACGCGTCGTGGTGAGGCGCGTCGTTTGGTAGCAGCGGGAGGTGCTGAGGTGGTCGGAATCAGCAACGGCGGCGAGCGAGGCGGCGGCCGGAGCTCGGGTGGGTGCGGGGTTAGCGCTGCGGCTTGCAAACGAGCTAGCTGCCACGCTAGCGTTGCTCCACGGGTCGTTGCGAGTGCAACGGACGCACGCGCGGGGCCATTTGGTCACCGGGGCTTCGCCGGCGACGAGCCCGCACGGCGACGGCTACGGTAAGCAAGGGGGCGGCGGCTACGGCAAACAAACGAAGGCGGGATTAGGGGGAAGAGGACCGGGGGCTCACCACGGTCACGAAGAGATGCTCGGCGGGGTCGGGGATGGTCCAGAACCGGCGAATTTGACGAAGATGGCCGGCGGGTCCGAGGTAGAAGACGACGGCGATGGCGGCGATGCAGGGCTTCCGGAGGGCTGTGGATCGGTGGGGAGGAAGAGGGGGTCGAGGCGGAGCTTCTTGGCACGTCGGCGAGGCGAGGGGAGCACGGTGGCTGCGGTAATCGGCGTCGGTGGCGGCGGCTCCGTTCGGGCCCGAGGTACGGAGCGAGAGGGAGAGCAGGAGAAGGGGATGAGCACGGGAGGGAGTTGAGAGCGGCCTGAGGGTTGCGTGGCGCTCGGGAGAGGCATCCAGACCCTCGGCGGCAAGCAGGAGCTGGCGAGGCGCGTGCTCGCGCGCGTCGGCCACGCGTGCTGTCCTTCTGGCGAGAGGAGAGGGATGACTGGCGTGGCCAGTCTGCTGGGCCGAACTGCTGGGCCAGCTGGTAAGTGGCCCAGGTAAGCCTCTCTCCCCTTTTTTCTATTTTGTTTCTCTTTTCTATTTCTGTAGTTTTGTTTCTGATTTAGTTTATAGCCCAAATCATTTTAATAAATCCTGCAAATAATTGTGGCCATTAAATGAATTATTACAGAGGCCCTTAACTATTTTCAGAATTGTTGGAGCATTTAAAAATATTAATAGTATTTAAATGCCCCAATTCAAATACAATATGGATTATTCAAAAATCCATAATGGCCCAAAAATATTGGCATCATTTTTGGTAGAGGTTTTTCACCTTTGTCAAAAATCATGAACATTTTTGAAAGCCATTTGGACTTACTTGAAAGTATTTTAGGTGAACCTAGTGAATTCCTTTAATGCTAGGGTTTGAGCAATCCCCATTTCAAGTTCATTCAAAAGTTAAACATGATGCACACATGAGGTCTAGCCTAGTGCATACCAGAAGCTAGGGATGTGACAAATTCCCCATGACTTTCTCATCGCCTTGGGTCGCCTCGATGCTCAGCTCGTAGAGCTGCAAGAACTCCGCGGGGTCGGGGGTGCCGTCATAGCGAGAAGGCAGGTCTGGCTTGAACTTGCCCGGCCAGGCGACGCTACGCGGCTCGAGGGTGAAGGCGCGGCAACCTGCTGTGGTCACCAAGGCCCCTTGCTGCCACGGAGCTTGCTCTTGATGGTACCCGCGCACCGCCGCCATAGGCAGTATGCGGTCTTGCCGTGCCAGCGCAGGGAGCACAGGGGCGCCTTCTTGAGGCCAAGGGATTTCTTGACAGCTTCCTTCTTCCTGCACGGGCGCCGGACGTGGTGGGTCGCGCCCAGGGGCCACGCGCCTTGGCGCCAGGGCGCGGTCCTGGGGCAGAGGTGGTGGAGGCGCTCCATGAGCCACGTCGTCCGTTCCTGGCGGAGGGTGAGGCAGCGAGAGGGACGGCGCGGGAGAGCCCCCTGTGGCGCTGACGAGCTCGGTGATGCGAGCGAGCCATTCCTCGTAGAGGTCATCGACGGGACGGTAACGCAAGAGCTCACGCGCCATGAGCAGTGCAGCCTGCGTGTCGGTGGGAGTGCAACGAGCGTGGGACGACGAACCGGCTAGGGTCAGTGACGGAGTGGCGGTGCGGCCGGCCCGCCGCACCGAGGGGTGCAGCGAGGATGCTTGCTGCTCATTCCCTGCCTGGCCGGTGGCGGCATGGGCGGTAGGCAACGGGGAACGACGGGGAGGCCCACCGACTGGAGCCATATGGGCGACGTGTGCGGCGAGAGCGGCCCGATGCTCAGCGCGGGCTCGACGGGCGTCAGACATGGCTGCGACGAAGCGATGGGACACGGATCAACGGAAGGAAGGCTTCGGCGCACCCCTACCTGGCGCGCCAAATGTCGGATTTTGGGTTCTGAAAAACCCTTGAGGTTCGAACACTGGGGTGTGCACGAAGATTTCCCCCTACCGAATGTCGCCTCTCAGCCTCGCCGCGATATCTAAGCTTAGCTCGATCAACTCACAACACAAGAGACACAAGATTTATACTGGTTTAGGCCACCATCTTGGCGTAATACCCTACTCCAGTGTGGTGGTGGTGGATTGCCTCTTGGGCTGATGATGAACAATACAAGGGGAAGAACAGCCTCCTGGGGCGAGGTGTTCTTGTGCTTGGTAGGTGGTTCAGCTAAAGGTGAGAGTTTCCTCCCCTTCCAATGGTGGTTGCTAGTCCTATTTATAGAGGCCCTGGTCCTCTCCCCAAATATTGAGCGGGAAGGGATCCAACAACGGCCAATTTGAAAGCGGACGGCTAGTACAAGTTATCCGGACTAAAGGTGGTCTTCGCCTCTCAAAGACGCTGGTGGTGACGCCGTCTTGGGCTCCACGATGACCTCCGTCCTGCCGTCCTGCTGGTCCTGGTCTTGTTGCACCAATATGGAAACCTTTGCCAGATGCCTTGGTACTCCGTGCCTGCGCTTGCCCCCTTAGCACAAAAGGGGAAACGAGGACAGTGTGCGCGCTGGCGCCCGCCTGGCCTTGGTCATCATGGCTTGCATCACGGGAACCTCACGAGGTACCCCTTGCCTTGATCTCTGCCTCCCCGCGAGCCTGCCTGGTGAGGCCGCCCCTGAGGAGGCCTTGTGTCGTCCGCCCCGTGAGGCTTGGCCCCTCGGGAGGGTCTTGGGCGCTGGCTGATGAAGTCATGCCATATTGGGCCATTGGTGGAGCCACACTGCAGGCCGCAGGCAGGCAAGTCTGGGGACCCCCGTTCCCAGAACGCTGACAGTTCTGCCATGCCATTGTTGAGCGACAGCATGCAGCGACCGAAGGCAGGACGAACCTCAGGATCTCCGGCTCGGAGATCCGTGTTGACCGGCGACATGATAGTGCGCTTGAGTACAGGGAGTACATGAGGGGGATTTGGGGGAACTGGAGTAGGAATCGAGATTCCAAAGGTAGGGGAGAGGCGGGATATTGGGGATGAAAAGGTAGCATGAATTTCGAACACACGCCAATATGCTCTCGGCGCGCAAGTGCAGGAAAACACCGGTGGTGCCCACATGTCGGCCTAAGATTCCTTATTCTTTCTTTTTTGGAGAGCCTAGCCTTTTTTTGAGGATCTTTTGAGAGCCTGGCCTGAGAGTCATAATTGACCTATTTGGCATTGCGTTGCTACTCGGCCAATATTCAACGACACCTCATTGGCCCAAACAAGTGTACATCATCGAAAAGACACTAAGCTCAAATTATATAACTTGAAAAAGGAGATATACTCTGAACACTGGAGAATGGTGATGCCCTCATTTAGCCCACTAGTAGTTCGAGACAATAAACAGTTCGAAACAAAGATATATACAACATTCAAACACTGACTAGTGACTACTACTGACATAAACAGCAAGACATGATAGTTCATAAGAAGTCTTGCTACACCACCAAAGCACACCCATCTGCAGCGCTCGGACTCTCGTGATCCAGACGAGAATGACATTCTAAACAGAGGCAACTATTACATAGTAAGAGTGACATAGACGAGGATGACCAAATGACAAGGAATATGCATAACAAAATAAAGAACTACCCATCCAGAACAAGCAGCAAAGACAACAAAGTCATTCGAAGAGATGATCCAACACCATCATAATTTGCAGCCCCGCTTCAGCGACCAGTGATCCGGAGACACCAGTATTCCACCCTTTCGACGCAACAGCCCAATTACCTATCAACCTGAAGGCTTGAACCACATCACTGCCTGTCGTAATTAAGACATCCAAGGATCAAAGTTAATCTGGATGCCTTTGTCATTCTCACCCTCTTTTGGCTGCAGGATGTATCATTGACAATCAGGGGAGTTTGCTCCCGAACTCCTAGGGCTCACAGTGTAGACATAGTTTTCCATAGCAAACAGACCATCTCTGCCATCAAGGTCCTTGCCAATGGTGATCTCCTGGTTAATCGGATAATTGAGCCCGAGAAATAGAGAGTGTGAACCAAGGCTATTTACCCGCCTCCAACTAAAAAGTCCTGAAGGCCCCAACAAGTTGGTATCCTACTCATAGACATAACAGCCACTCTCCAGATACTCACGTATTTCACGGTGCTTATATACAGTGTTTTTTTTTTGCAATATAACTTTTCTGGCTCATGTGTCCGAATGATCGTCAGTCTTTTGTCATCGTCTGATCGAGCGAGGAACCAGTTGTGTTTCCCTATTTTTGGCAAAGGTGGTGTGATTACAAGGGGCAGTAACTGTAGGGACACTGTATCATATCAAAAAGGACATGCATTGTTAATGTAAGATCAGCATTGTTCAGAGTATGAGTAGGATAATGCAAGAAACAACATTGATATGTCCCTGTTGGAACTGGGAGGAAAATACAGGGAAATGTATACTGAGTTTGAAAATATAGAAGTGCCATGCACGGTTATACTCATGTTATCTCGCAATCGATTCTTCATAGGAAACTACCATGTCATGCATGTTATGTAATCATGTTCTGTCCTCACAAACAAATTCTTCAAGGTAACTAACAGACCATGCATTGTTATATACTCGTGTTCTGTGGGCAAATTTTTTGTGAGGATATTATTCTAGCCATTGATTGCTGAAGGGCGAATATAGGTATGTACACATGGTAAGCATTACAGGATTTCACTACTTCCAAATATAGAGTTCTCCATATGCACATTTACTTCCCTAATGTATGGTTAGATGAAACAAACAGTGTGGTGCATGTTTCTACATCATGAAAATAAGGAAACTAACATGGCCATTGATACACACTCATATTTAGTAGTAGTATATAGATTACTGTAAAATAAGGAGAATATCCATATATTCCTAACCGTTTGATTATTCAGGGGTACAAATTGGTTGTAATGACATGGTCACAATCGCATGAATTAACTCATTCCAACTATAGCTGATTTACGGCGTCTCTAATACATTGCCATAGTTCTACTCAAATTCTGCTCAAACAGGGATATGCCAATCATCACAAAAAGTTCAAACAGTGTCATGGCGTCATCATTAACATGAGATGGAAACAACTTACAGGCGCCGTCCCAGCAATACGTGGTGCCATCTGCTTTGTCGATCGCGTAGATGATGCCATTGTGTTCAATAGCATCACATAAGTGTGTATCAGCTTTGTTGATGATCCACTGCGAGCTGAGTTGTCTCCAGCTAAACAAGGCACCAGCGTAAAGATAGGCGAGTCCGCGGTCAAACAAGGCAAATAGCTTGAAGTCTGCGTAATTGGCATGTTGTGTGGGCACTTGGTAGATTACAATCTTCTGCAAAACAAGTTCCGTCCAACTGACGTGGTAATCTAGATGACTTGGATCGCGATGGTAAAGCTCTATATAATCCAACGGAGGAAGGATAATCTCATGGGAGGTCTGGAAGTTCACGAGCACCAACTTTTTACTGTCTTGTCTGAAGGCAGCCATCTAGTGGGAGTTCATGCCGACCCAGTACATACCTGCCAAGAAGTTTCGGGCGATGGTGATCGGATCGAAGTCGAGGGTAATGATGTACGGTGACCTACTACATACCTGCAAAGAAGTTTCGGCTAATGGAGATCGGATTGAAGTCGAGGGGCATCATGTAAGCCTCTGTATCATGGTGAGCCAATCTCGCAAGACCAAATAGCAGCAAGCGGGGTGTCTTGAAAAGCTTAGGCCTCACTTCGATGATGGTTGTGTGCATGTCCCTCGAGCATGCAGCCAGCCGCAGGGCGCTCAATATATCCATACATGAACAATAGAGGTCGAGGATGTCACTGGGGAGATTGCTCCAATCGCGGCTCATATGGATGCTACACGGTTCGCGTTCGGCCAAGGTGGAGTTTGGAAGGTGGGGGTTTGGGGGGGCTTGATTTACGGGGGAGAAGGCTGTCAGTGCTGGAGCGGCTAGCGAGGGAATAGTGGTACTAGGGGAGGCGAGCGAGGCGACAGTACACGGGGGCACAGTGAGATGGAGACGGAGATGGAGATGGAGATGGAGTGGTGCTATGGGAGGGGAGAGGGAGACAAGGCGAGGCATGCTAATGTGTTGTACAGCAGTAGTGACAGACTGCATAGTGCACAGGGTGAGGCTGACTTTGGTAACCCGAACACGCCGCCTGGACTAGTGTCAGGCGCAGGGTGTTGTCACTTCACTGTGAGGACCGAATGAATAGTATTTTGACCATCAAGTGTACCACAGTTGTACTACTACTACTACTACTACTACTAGTAGGAACATGAGTACTCTAGTACTATATAGAGGAAATAGGTCTCCCGTGCTAGCAGCCTATTCACTTCGTCCTCCAACTATCATCCATATTGCGAGCAGAACCAAATTCTCGTGCATGCGGAAGCGTGAAAATGGGCCTTTTCTTTTTTGATGAGGATAACCATGTATTTCTTAACCAGAGAATGTTGTGTCTACCACGCACGCGCCAATATCCATCTGAACCAGCTACGACACATTTTTTATATGTTTTCATAGGTCCCACCTTTCAAGAAGGATGGGCACGTACACGAACAGGTACGACTCCTCAGTCTACCCGCATAGCCTTTTCGTTTAGTCTACCTAGCCATCTAATCAACTACCTGCACGCCACTTCTCCCATTTAGTTCTCCATCGGGAACTGATTTTCCTCGGCTTCTTCACCTCCCCTTCGTCTTCATTTGCATCCAAACCCCACTGTGTTCACATTGTTTTAACCTCTTTAAATAATCATCTACTACTTCAGTTAGACTAGCCATCTAATCCTAATTCTCCAAACAATATCCCTCGGTTCCAGCGGTTTCAAATGGCGAAAGAGATCGAGATGCAGGTTATTAGCGTCCAACATGTCCTCGTCGAAGGCTCGTTGAGCATAGTTGCCACCGTCACCGTCCACCCAAGGGTCATTCGGAAGTGGATCAACAATGTATCCAAATCCCTCGAAAAGGTAGAGACGAGGGTCATCGGTCTCGACGCAGAGTACACGGAGTGTGCCATTGGGAAGATCCAACGCGCCGCCATCCTTCAGCTGTGCCTTGAAGATGATGTTTTGGTGTACCACATCATACACGCGCCCTCCATACCAGGTGAGCTTCACGATTTCTTGTCTCGTGAGGACATATACTTGTGTGGGGCAGCCATCGAAGGGGACAAACAGAAGCTGGAGCCGTAAAACCTTGATTTGAAAAGCATCGCTGACCTACAAACTAGAATCAAAATTCCTGTAGAAGATTGTGATAAACAGACACCATCCCTATTCGACATAGAAAATTTTGTGCTTGGTACAAATCTTCAGAAGGGTGACGAGACGGTGGCATTAAGGTCTTCTGGATGGGAGGATTATCCCTTGACATACGAGCGGATAAAATATGCTTCCCTCGATGCCCATGTGAGTTTTGAGATAGCTGCAAGGTCTAAAGAGCTTGTTGCGAAGCCGTCTCCCACAGAAAATGAGAACAAGAAGAAGAAGAAGAAGAAGAAGAAGAAGAAGAAGAAGAAGAAGAAGAAGAAGAAGAAGAAGAAGAAGAAGAAGAAGAAGAAGAAGAAGAAGAAGAAGAAGAGGCTGCACCAGCAACAGGGCATTATGGATGGATGAACTATTTCCTCTCTTATAAAAAAAATTATTCCCTCTCGCTGTATATTGATATAGATGGACTATTTCGATGGTGTGCATGTCTTTGGAACAAGTAGTAGCGTGGATCTGCTTGACTATAAGGAACTATTTATCCGCCTTGCTTTCTCTACTACTCCTTCCGGTGATCAGTATGCAATGCATGTGTCCGTAGACATGACAGCTTGTCCATGGAACTTCAACTATGGAGACCATCACGTTTCATCCACTGCCACTCGCGATTCCCACGATGCCCCTCCAACCCACGGCACCACGTCCCCCGACGTGCGCCTCACCCCTCTCGGCCGCACCGCCCCTCTGCCTTTGTGTGCATGACTTGTGGGCCACCTTAAATGCGGCGAGCATCAAGTTTCTACCACAGCCACATGCAATTCCCATGACGCCGCTCGAACCCATGACACCACTGTCCCCCGACCTGCGGCTCACCCCTCTCGGCCCCACTGCCCCTCTGCCTTCGGGAGCATTACATGTGGACCAGTCACCTATCGGGTCCACATGTTATTGACTCAAAGGCAGGTGTAGTAAGGTGCTGAAGCTCAGTCCCGAGGGCCCTGAGAGGGAAATGTAACTCCTGCGCCAGGCCTTGTGGTGCTACCGCTGCACGAACTCGTGCCAAACTCGAGATTTGTTTCTTTACTATACATGCATGCAAGAATTTAATGGACATTGTAATCTCAACATGTGATGGGGAGCTCTAAATTTTGAATTTAAAACTTATAAAACAAAAAGATTCAAAACAAATAAACTGGGAGAGAGGGAGTATATCGTAGGATGTGTCCCATACGAAACAAGTCCCCTGGTTTTTCACCGCGAAGATGCGGTTAGAAAGGAGCACAACGTCTTCGTACTTGTACGGCAACAAATCGGCCGCAGACAGCATGGTCCACCTTTGACCGCCATGTGCAAGGTTCGTGCTATCTTATTCAATCTCACCATGGTTCCATTGTACCAATTCATGCGGTGGCCCATTGCATGGTTGATCCCAATGTTGGACAAAGGTTCTACGAGAACGGTGTCACCATTGTAAATGTTGTGCAAATTGATGTTGGTACCCTCCCGTACATATGCAAGCCAATCTCCACTCGCACTAAGCCTAACCTGTGAAACAGTGGGCAGGGGGAGAATTAGGAAATGGACATGGAAGTAGTGTTTAGAATGCATTTACTACATGATCAAACTCATCTTACCTGCTCATCGGAGGAAATCCGAGTGCCCCTCAACGTCGGCATCTCAAGGGGCGTCAACTTGCAACTACGGCCATGCCGCGTTGGAGAGACCCCGAAGGAAACATCCTCGTGCATTCCACGGAACATCAAGATGCATTTGTATGAGTAGTTTATCTTGTGAGAGAAAAGGATGAACGAGGGAAGGCCTCTAGAGATAGAGATAGACACTACTACTACAAATGTGCTCGCCCGTGCGTTGCAATGGATCCAAAGTAGTAGAATAATACGTGTTCACGTGCTTGAAATGTAAACACTCTAGTTTTGATATACATGTGTCAGCAGACATGACAGCTTGTCCATGGAAGTTGAACCACGACGACCATCACATTTCTTGTTTCTACCACTGCCACACCCACACGCGATTCCCATGATGCTGGTCCAACCCACGGCATGATGTCCCCCGACGTGGACATGGATCCTCTGACATGGCTATCACTGCCTTACCCTGCCTTTCCTTTGCTGACAGGTGGGACCCATGCTTGGGGGTCCCACATGTTAGTGACAGAATGGTAGTATTGTTCACGTCAGGGGATCCTCATCCCCCCGACGTGCGCCTCATCCCTCTCGGTCCAACTGCTCCTCTGCCTTTGTGTGCATGACATGCGGGCTAGCTGAACTGCGGCGACCATCAAATTTCTAACACAGCTACACCCGATTGGACGTGGTTTGCTTGCTCCGCTGTTGTGCTCCGATCCATACTCCTGCACCATTGAATTTTCATCCAGCGGCTATGACACATTTCGTCCCGGGCATCAATCCTCTGCTAGAGTACTTCTGTACTACAGGTAGTACCCGCTGGTGTGGCCATCTACGCCTCGTAACGCCTCAATGCCCAGCTGTGGCACCCTCGCCACGGCCACGCCACCACCGGCCGGTTCATCTCGAACGAGTGAGTCGCAAACCACGCCACCACCATGAGAATGACATGTGGGCCAGCCGCATTTAAGGTCTGCATGTCATTGACTCATAGGTCGGGCACTAAGCCACAAAAGTTCGGTCCTGTGGCCCCTGAGAGGGAAATGTAACTCCTGCGGCAGGCCTTGTGGTGCTCCCGCAGTACGAGCTCATGCCAAACCCGGAATTTGTTTCTTACTACTACCAACTACTAGTAAGGTACATGTGCATTGCACGCATGAGATTCTGGTGGTTTGTGCATTATGATTCTACATGTGGAGTCTTATAGATTCTACATGTGGCAAAATCTGGTGGAATGTAGATCATATCCAACGGCCAGTAGTGCTCGGATTTTCCATCTTTGTACTGTCGGATTGGCTTCATCCAACGACCAACTTTCAAACTTATTCACCCACTATATAGGGGTATAGATATAGATGTTTGGTTTGCAGCCTAAGGTTGCCACACCTAAGCTTAAGCATGCCACAATATCTTAGGCATGTGTTTGGTTCATTGCTACACTTGTGGCTTGCCACACTTTTCTAGCTACATGGTCCACATGTCATAGACTCAACTTCTTGCCAAATCTTGCCACACTTGTGGTGGCCATTTTGTTAGCCACATTTTTTGTGGCAGACACAAGGGTTGTTTGGTTTTAGGCCTAGCAATGCCACACTATTATACAATGTTGCCAAACTTGCCTAAGGTAGTTCTTCAAAATTAGAGCCACAAGTTGGCAAGCCTAAGGGAATCTTGCCACATTTTTTGTGTGTATGTCAGGCTTGCCTAAAGGTGTGGCTTGAACCAAACACTGACCTAAGTTAGTTAAACTTTCCTAACCTTACTTGTGGCAATCTTTGGCAATCTTAGTCACAAACCAAACAACCCCACACTTTGCCTAAGCTTAGTTGTGGGAAAGTTAGGGGCTGTTTGGTTCTAGGCCTAGGAGTGTCACACTTTGCCATACAATGTTGCCAAACTTGCCTAAGGTTAGTTCTTCAAAATGAGAGCCACAAGTTGGCAAGCCTAAGGGAATCTTGCCGCACTTTTTGTGTGTATGTGATGTGGGACCATAGTGTGGCTTGCCTAAAATGTGGCTTGAACCAAACACACACCTAAATTGGTCAAACTTGCCTAACCTTAGATGTGGCAAGCTTTGGCAAACTTAGTCTCAAACCAAACAAACCCTTAGTCATGAATTAATAAGTTCAACCGTGGAGTTTTCTAGATTCTATATGTGGCAGAATCTGGTGGAATGTACATGATATCCAATGACCAGTAGTGCTCGGATTTGCCATCTTTGTACCATCGGATTGGCTTCATCCAACAACCAACTTTCAATGTTTTTCACACACTATATAGGGAGTATAGATATAGATGTGCCGGCCCATTGCAATGGATCCAAAGTATATCTATTTACTGGAGTGCACTCTAAACACATTATCTATTTATTTTTCTCTAACCTTTCGTAGCCATGCAACCAAGCCACATAAGCTTCATGGGTGCCCCCCACATCATATTATTCATACTATGTTGACTGAAAAAAAGATAAATCACCCAAAACAAGATCTTCCCGTTTTTTGTTCCTACGATGTTGTGCCGTGCACGTACCTACTAGTTGTATAGTGGTAGTACTAGTTGTATAGTACAAACTTGGTACTAGTAGGACTAGTACTAGTACGGAATGCTCCTACTCTATCAACGAGCCCCATCTGACACCAAATTTCTTGGCTTCCGTGCTACATCTAGATCTTCCCCTTGTTTCTGTTTTCCAACCCGGCTGTGGGCGGGGTGCGGTTTTCCAATAGTCGGTTTGCTCAACAGCGGTCCCAAATGAAAATGAAAATGCTAGGCAACACGCCTTCCCTACGCTATGTGCCGCTGGCCACTCGCAGGCATCGCCGTCATGGGTCTGGAGTGAGCTCTTTTGTGCTTAGTGTAGGTGCTTAGGCAAATGCTTAAGTGCGTACAATGTGGTAGATGCATTGGAATGGAGGGGCACCTTCATATGAGGGCAAATTGCGTTGCATTCACATCGTGCAGCCTCTTTTCCCGGTCCTCCTCCCATTACTCCCCTCATGCATTAATTGAAGGAGGATGCATTGGCCGTTCAACATTTCGGGAACCGCTACTCCCTCCCTCGTGTGCATTAAAGCCGTATCGGAAACTGCATCGCCCGCTGTCAAATCGAATAGTACTGCGCCGCTCGCTGCACGCCTAGCTGAACACGCCTCCTCGCCTCCATCAAACCCCTCCATTAAACCCGCATGCAAACCGAGAAACCTAGTCCGGCCAAACGTCCGTTCATAAGCGGGCCAGAATTAAACGCAACACCGGTCGAGCTCCTCCCGTCCGCCCAGTTTAAACGAGGCCAGACGCCAGCCAAGCTCCTACCGTCCGCCCTCTATTTACACGAGGCCAGACAGACAGTGGGCAAGAATCGCGCCCCTCCACCGCTCCCCCATCTCCTCCTTCACCATTTCTCCACTCTTCGATGGCTTCCAAGGAGCCGTTCTCCGTCATATTACCTGGCTGGTGGCCTGCCGAGCCCTCCGGATACGGGCGAGGCCGCTCGTGCTTCACCAACCTTGCTTGGCCCGACGGAGCCAGTTGCCACCCCAAGCAGGCGCGTGGTTCAACAACTCGCCGCTCCAGTTCAGCACGATGAGGAGTGGCGAGTTGCTCTACGCCGGCACGGCAGCGAGCACACCGGTACGGGCGTCGTCGCTGCCGCGTCGTACCGCAGCACCAGTGTCTATGGTGGTTGCGCCTCCTGTGTCTGTGTCCGCGCCTCCCATGCCTGCGGCCGCGCCTCCCGTGCCTGCGGCAGCGCCATGCAGCCAATGACTGAAGCTGGGTGCATGGAGAGCGACGAGTCGGTGGCCAGCTTCTCCGTGTCCGCCAGCATCATCAAGGAGAAGTAGAACACGGGAGGCCGCCGCCACTTGGGTCCCATGAAGGCCACCGCCGAGGTGATGACTGCACATTCAGGTGGTTTTTTTGCTGCTTCGTCTCTTCCGAGGACCTTCGTCGACCCCGCAAGTGTCTGACGGACATGAGGAAGACAAATGGATCCGCGGGTGGCCATTTAGATTATGTACTCCCTCTCCAGCTGGCGGGAAATATTTGTTCTAAGAATGGATAAGTTTTATGTATCTATAACTAAAATAAGTCTAGATACATCCATTTCTAGGACAAGTATTTCCGGACGGAGGGAGTATTAATTTTACCAAGAGAGACGGATTGGCACCGCTTAGTTCATGTAAATGTAATGAAATCCATCATGTTTATATGAAGATCTGGCTTTTTTATACAAAATTCTTCATGCTTATATGAAATCAGTCTGTGTTTGCACGAATTTCATCTGGTTGGTTAGAGTTGTGAAAATGTATGCCGCTGGCGTTTGATGTCGTCCTCCGCGGAAGGAAGCGGGAGGAAATTTGTCGGTTGCCGTTGGAGATGCTCTTATGCTGGAAATAATAGAGTGACATCCAATCCATTTGAGTTAATTGCGTGTATGATTGTCCCTCTATAAAAAATTAATTGCATGTACAGTGTACACGTGACTTGCAGGGTGGCTACATCATCGTACGGAAAGTTAAAAAGAAACAAGTCCATCCTTAATCTTGTATTCTAAATATTCTGTGGGTTCCATTGTCAGTATAGTAGTGAAAGAAGTATATATTAAATAAGTACTATATAATATAAAAAATCTAAAGTTGAAGATAGAATTCGAACTCATGTCATCGCGTTGCAAGCATCCAGCGCTAACCAGTCCAGCACATTTTTGTTGTAGACCATGCCGGAGATATATCTCCATGTCTACTCTTATACTCCATCCGTTCCTAAATATTTGTCTTTTTAAGATTTCAAATGAACTGATGTGTATGTAGACATATTTTAGAGTGTAGATTCTCTCATTTTGCTCCATATGTAGTCACTTGTTGAAATCTCTAAAAAGACAAATATTTAGGAACGGAGGGAGTAGAAAACAGAGTTGGTGATGATGGTGTGCATGCCATCCTGCAATATAGGCCGTCGGATTTATATCTAACGGATACGAAGGAAACTATGGCAATTTTGCAAAAACCCACACCCCTCTCCAAATTCGCAAATAAGGCCTTCCCTCGTTCATCCTTTTCTCTCACAAGATAAACTACTCATACAAATGCATCTTGATGTTCCGTGCAACGCAGGGGCATCTAGCTAGTTTCTTTTAAAATAGTTACTGCGATAATTGGGTCGAAGTGATATATTTTATGTTTGCCCCTAATGATTTCAGATTCACTAGTAGTACCAAAGAAAAGGTTGCCTTCTTAATTAACAGAAAACAGGGTGAAAACTATCACATGAGGCCGGTAAAAACAAGGCACGCTGGGTTCAGCGTCATCGTCACTACAGCTGTGCACGCGCGAGAAGTCTACATATCGAGGGGGCTACTGAGCGAGGCACAGTGACACAATGTTTGAGAGAGAAACCAATTGAAAGATTATGACCAGATCGAGTTGTCACCCTTCTGCTGTCATTGTTGGGGGGAGAGAAAGACGTATCGAGAGTGTGCGCGGTAGGCACAGAGGCACAACTAGCGAGTGTGTGTGTGTGTGTATGAAAGAGGAGTAGATAGATTACTATCAAGATCGAGGTGCCACCCTACTCCTTCGGTGTCGGGTAGTGTGTGTGTGTGTGTGAGAGAGAGAGAGAGAGAGAGAAGCCAGTCGATAGATTAGTATCAAGATCGAGGTGTCACCTACTCCTTCGGTGTCGGGGTGTGTGTGTGGGTGTGTGGGTGTGTGTGGGGGGGCAGTGACACTTACATATCTCTACTCTTATAAAAAACAGAGTTCATGATGATGGTGTTCCTGCCATCCTGCAATATAGGCCATTCGATTTATATCTGACGGATAGGAAGGAAACTATGGCAATTTTGCAAAAAGATACCCACACCTCTCTCCGCATTTGCAAATAAGGCATTCCCTCGTTCATCCTTTTCTCCCACAAGATAAACTAATACAAATGCATCTTGATGTTCCGTGCAACGCATGGGCATCTTGCTAGTAGGGAGAAGGAGTTTGTGTGACACATATCTAGCTATATTAAGGGATAGATGGATAGCATTTGTGCGAGGCATACTTAAAGCATCACAAAGATAAACAAAAGGTGTGCATGCAAGTGCTGGAAAAAATGAAGCGAGAAACAATGTGTGTGTGTGTGTGTGTGTGAGAGAGAGAGAGAGAGAGAGCGAGATCTCAAAACAAAAGGTGCTCTACTGGAATCCCATTGTATGTATTCATATGGTTCTGGAACTCGAGTTAACCTTAGGCATATGTGTGAGAGACATTATTATACTTTGAAATATTAGTGGTTGTGGGTGGGAGGAATTAAAGGGGTGGGCGTGTTAGATAGAGAGAGCGTGTGTGTTTCTGTGTGAGAGACTTGTAGGACGGGGTAGAAAGACGAATTCTAACCTTGACGGAGGTAGAGAAATACACGAAGTGGGCTTGTGTGAATCCGATGCCCACAGGGAAATGAGATATGTATGCGTGTGAGAGAGATTGCACAATTCATTCACGTATCACTATCTAGCGATCGTGGACGTGCATTGCTTGAACATAAATCAATATCTACTTCATATCGTGGAAAAGGTACAATATCGATTCAATGCTATAAAGATTGAACACTCACATATCACATTTTTTCTATTTAAATAAACCTTTTCAGTTGTGCATGCCAAAGTTACAGTGATGTTTCTTCAAACATCCAATGTAACTATCATGTACATGCACCATTGTTACTCTTGCATTCAAATTCATTAGTCTTGGATGTTCTATTATGAAGTAATATATGTAATATTCATATATGAATTCAACAGGTACGCAATTTATGAAATGGAGGCTATGTAATCATATGAGGTAACACTTTTAAGTAGCGGACTACAATATCCATTTCTTCTTGTGCGCCTATACACTAACACGTCAATGCATTATGTTTAATGTAAATAACCAATGGCACTATATTATCTATTTACACGAGAAATACATAGGCTGAGCGTTTGGTCCCTTTTTTGTGAACGCGCCACTTCACCCGTACGATTGGTCGCGCCCGTGTGAACTTCCAAGTTATTGGTGCATCATCCCGAGTTATTGTATTTTTTTGGGGTGGACTTCACACCAATTATTAACTGCTAAAGCATGCCCCGTGTAGTATAGCATGACCTCCCCGCTAGCATGGTCCAAAATTAGTTGAAACTAGATACGAACGATCCCGCGGGCGGCAAAATCTCCCGCCTCCTTCTAAAATTTCCGCCACCTTAGTCTTTAGCATGCAAAATTCCCCTTTTGTACTTGGTGCACGGATACCAACAGTTACAATATCGCCCTCATCAACATAATAGGTCGGGGCAACTTTGGTAACTTCCGGTTCCCCCCACTACACGGCACTCCCATTTCCTCTCCCCCTCCCGCAAAAACGACTAACTCCACAGCACCAGAGCATCTTATGTCATGTCATCCGTACTTCATCGGCCTTTCTCCCCTCCCCTCTCGAAACCCTAGACTGCTCATCCACCGGCGTACCAGAGCCCATTCACTACCAGCGGCGTCCACCATGCTGGATCTGCTTCTGCGGCCGCATCTACCCCTCCCACCTCCCCTAGAAACAAGTAGACTGCTCATCCACCACTGTACCACAACCCATTCAGTGTCGGCCTTGTCCACGGCGCCGGATCTGCTTCGCCGGTACTCTCATCAACCGCTGCGCATCTGCAGCGGCTCATTTGTACTCCCCACCAGAGACACTTCGTCCACACACCCCAGTGCCGCCCCATCGACGCCCCCGTCGACAGCCGCCGACACCTTCCTCAACCCTATCAAAGCCGCTTCACCGACACCATCGTCAACCCTACCGGAGTAGCTTCGCATATACCATTCTCAAACCTACCAGGGCTGCTTTGCTAACTCACAAGGCCATGGCCTTAGATCTGCTTCCTCGCACCCTCATCCAACCTACCAGAGCAGCTTCTGACGCCCCGTCCATGGCCGTAGATCTGCATCGTTGACACCATCCTTAACCCAACCACCGGAGCAGCTTCACCTACGCCCTCGTGCACGGCCACAGATCCGCTTCGCTCACATCATAGTCCACCCTACCGGAGCCGCTCCACAAACACCCTACTCAAAGGTTCTAGATCTCCTTACCGGACCCCGACAGCCAGCGCAGCGTCATCACCCTTAACGTTTCTAACCTGATTTCCACCGTATGGCAAGATGCCAAGCACCCGCCACGGCCTAGGTACTTGTCACCTTTAAACTCGTCCAGCATCACCTACCCGATGTACTTCAAATATACTAACAGGTCGCTGTTACCTGTTATGCAGGTGGCAAAAACTACTAGGATGATGTTTCTTCTGGATCTAACAGCTTGGCCAACCAAGATCCTGGACTGAGGCATTGCTATGATCTTGTAAGTGCGTCTCTCTCTCTCTCTCTCTCTCTCTCTCTCTTGTATTGTTCTATGCCTGCCAGCATGCTTTGCTAGGATTTTCGACCAGTAATCCCTTTGTGCAGACAATGATTTCTACTACTGGCTGCTAAATTAGATATGTAGATGTCATACATGATACTACCTCGTACCTCTGTTCCTAAATATAAGTCTTTCTAGAGATTCCACTATAGGCTACATACGGAGCAAAATGAGTGAATCTACACTCGAAAATGCATCTATATACATTTGTATGTGGTCCATACTGGAATCTCTACAAAGACATATATTTAGGAACAGAGGCAGTAGATTACACAAAATCGTAGGTGGCATGTAGGAATTCCAGTGCACTACATTAGGCTCCCTTAGAGTGCCTGCTAGTCGAGCACACAGATTCATGGCTAGTTTATGCTACACACACAATCATTAATTGGTTGTTTAAATATGCGCAAGGGATATGCAATGTATTATCATGTAGAGATGTCTAAAATTAGCCATGTCAACTTGCAGATAGGGTTACACAATGAAAAAGTACAAGATGTATGTGGCAATTTCATGGAACATCGCAAAAAAAGGAGAGGCCGCGGTGAGCCTATACAGTGTGCTATGGTACGTCACTCCTCCATTGCAATCATCGTGACATGTTATTTGTATGTCAGTTCTATTGGCAAAGTTTCCTAGGGACAATTATTACGAGTTATCCTAAGAAAATAAGCACCTGTGAATATAAGCTCCATGTAATAAGCCAACTAGTTCTTTTCATTACATTTTCAGCGTATCTTTGGTATGATTAGTGAAAAGTCTAGATTGCATTATATTTTTTCATTTTGCTGCCCATATGAAAATTAATTTGACTTGCAAGCATCACAAATTGAACCCAGTGCCGTAATTAGTATGATAGGAAAACAGACCATCACTATTTGCTCAAAATGTAAATACAAAGATAGCATCTACTTGGCACAATCTACTTTGGTCAATGTTTTCCATAGAGATCCCATTGCCTAATTTAAACGAAGAACGAATGACCCACATTTAAATGAAGAATAATTATTTATTGAAATTCGATGGTCCAAGTGGCTGGTTATTATCATATAGCAGCACCACCTAAAAGCATCATATAGCAGCAGCAGCTCATAGCAACTCATCATACAGAAGCAGCAGTGTGCAATTCATCATATACCAGCAGCAGCTCATATCGATTCATCATATAGCAGTAGCAGGAGCAGCTCATAGCAATTCATCATATAGCATCAGCAGGAGCATCTCATAGCAATTCATCATACAACAACAGCAGGAGCAGCTTATAGCAACTCATCATATAGCAGCAGTTGCTGCTCATAGCAATTCATCATATAGCAGCAGTAGCAGCTCGTAGGAATTCATCATATAGCAATAGCAGCTCATAGTAATTCATCATATAGCAGCAGCAGGAGCAGCTCATAGCAATGCATCATATAGCAGCAGCAGAAGCAACTCATAGCAATTCATCGTATAGTGGATCAGAATGAAAATTTGGCAAAAAATCAGAGGAGATCCTCACCTTGTTGGATGAGCTCATCCTTCAACAACACCTCAAGGCCACGACCTGGGAGGAGGGGAGGGGGAATAAGGTGCCTTCTGTCGGAGTGTGGCATCAGCTGTAGGTTTGTAGGGCCCACCGGAGTAGTGCGTTGGATGAACCACTGGAACAGCTGCTGGAGACCATGAGAATGAGGGGCAGCGCCAGAGGGAGTAGCAGCCAGGGAGATTTGCCCCTACCCGCCGGCCATGTAGCCTAGTTGGATAGAGCATCGTCGAGGACCAGGCCAGATGGGACCAGTGGTGACGGCTCGCTGGAGGAACCCTAGTGCTACATGCAGGGGATCGAGGTAGAGGGAAAGGGGAGAGGATATGCAAGCGGGCAGGGCAATGAACGCTTGCGTGTTTGTTTTTACTTGAGGGTCAGGTGTGACACGGGCGTCAGCAGTTGCATTTTGAGTGTAATATAGGCAGACAACAGAGTCATTTCACTATTCCCCTTCCTTTCAATTTTTAGTGAGGTTCTACCCGAAACACCCCCCTCCAAAGTGAAATTAGTTAAGCCCAAGCCCATAACTCAAAAATGACTTCTTTACATCTTTTATGGCTTATTTTGGCAATAAGCCCTGAAAAGGCGGAATTGAACTGGCCCTTAACCTGCAATTCAATTGTGCGTGCAATGATGAATCACTCCTGCCTGCTATAGTGTACATTTGGGCATCATCATACATGGCATTACCTAATACATGTGCATTCCATTGTAGAATCTGGAATATGCAATGTTTATGTTAGTTCATACGTTGCACATGATGTTTAAATGCCCCTTAAATCTTGTCAGTCAAGTGACGGTCTTTAAGCCTCCTTCTTTGCTTCTTTTCTTGATATGTAAGATTTTCTCACACATGTGTTCAATTGCTTGTTTGCATCAGCCGGCCATACTAGGATTGTTTGCTTTGATTACTTGTTGTTCTCGACCTAACACTCTAAAGAGCTTGTCAACGATTTAAACACTAAGGGCTGCTATAGTGGGGCCTTGTCTAACTCATAGGTGACATAAAGGTTTGGCTGTACACTAAAGTAGGCTCTCTAAGAGTACTTGGAGATCCAGTTCTAAGGTATGCCTAGTTTTTACATAGTGCACACATAGTAAATGCTCATTTCATTGTGTGCAAGTGCAAGAGATGCGGCATGTTTCATTATGTGGTGTTGTTTTGTTATAATCTCATCCTTTTGTGTTCACAGACTGGAAAGTATGCATATTTATCTTCCAAGGAGACGAGTAACTAGTTTGTGTCACCTTGCAGAGGGCGTGCAATGAAGATAAGATTGAGGATTTCCATGTACAAGATGTTAGGAAGGAGCCTTGCAAGAGATGTAGGAGCTGCGGTGAGCCTCTCCAACCTGTTAAGGTAAGTCACCTTATCCAACTCAATAGTTCAATTCCTTGTTTGTTTCAGGCATAGTTAATTTGCTCTTTTCAATTGCTTTATTTGTCCTCAGTTAATGAGATGCCCAAAGAATGATGCCTGATGTTGGGTAATTGTATAACTATTAGTTGACATAATTAAAGACCTTGCCATTTAATTCTCCGTTGAAGTGTGCCTGAAGCTTTGAAGTCTATTAACCAACTATTATTGCATGAGGCTCACAGTCTAGTTTATACTAGGCTAATGATTGCATAGTTTTGCTTGTTGTAGTATGTTTGTATGAAACCCTCTACTGTGTAAAACATAGGGTTTGGGAAACTGGCTCGACACCCTAAAACGGGGTGTGGCTATCTCATTATATAGACGTACCAAGAGGTACAATACAAGGCATGTACAAGACTACGTATATACAGTCTAACACCCTCCCTCAATCTTAACTGTAGCCTGAAGTACAAAGTAAGTTAAGATTGCGCCTACAGCCTACAAACTGTGGTTGTGGAAGAGGCTTCGTGAAGATGTCAGCAAGTTGATCCTTGGAGGAGATGAACTTGATACAAAGCAGTCTCTGTGCAACACGTTCCCGAACAAAGTGATAGTCAACCTCGATGTGTTTCGTCCTAGCATGAAACACTGGATTAGATGAAAGGTATGTAGCGCCGATGTTATCACACCACAGAACTGGAGGATGACCTGAAGAGACTCTCAGCTCCCGCAACAAAGACTGTACCCATATGATCTCAGCGGTAGCATCAGCAACAGCTTTATACTCAGCTTCAGTGCTGCTACGAGACACGGTGGCTTGCTTGCGTGCATTCCAGGCGATCAGGTTAAACCCAAAGAACACTGCATATCCCCCTGTGGATCGCCGATCATCAGGACTACCGGCCCAATCCGCATCAGAGAAAGCCGAAAGGTCACAAGACGGTGCAGACTGAAGGAGTAGACCATACGAACCAGTAGAAGAAACATAACGCAAGATGCACTTAACTGCTGAGAGATGAGTGGTACGAGGTGCATGCAGATACTGACACACACGGTTGACTGCATAAGAGACATCAGGTCTGGTGATAGTGAGATATTGCAGACCACCAACAAGACTGCGATACTCAGTGGCGTCATCAGTGGAAAGAAGATCTCCATCAAGGGCAGACAAACCGATCAGTGGCAGACATTGGAGTGATAGCATGTTTGCATTGGAGCATCCCAGCACGGCCCAACAGATCCATGGAGTACTTTTTCCGACTCAAAGTCAACCCAGTAGAGGACCGTGACACCTCTAATCCAAGAAAATAATGCAGAGCACCCAAATCCTTGACAGCAAATTCCTCACCTAATGCAGACACAAGGCGATCGGCAGCAGCATTGGAGGAACTGACAAGGATGATATCATCAACATACACCAAGAGATACATCGTCACCTCAGGGCGCTGAAGGAGAAACAGTGATGTGTCAGCAGTCGAGGGAAGAAACCCAAGAGCCCGGAGAGCAGAACCAAGACGAGCATGCCATGCACGAGGCGCCTGTTTAAGTCCATACAATGCCTTGACCAGACGACAGAGATGATGCGGACGCGTAGGATCAACAAAACTGGGTGGTTGACGCATATAAACCTCTTCCTCAAGAACTCCATGGAGGAAAGCATTCTGCACATCAAGCTGACGAAGCGACCAACCACGAGTAACGGCAAGAGACAACAGTATACGAATAGTAGTAGGCTTGATAACTGGACTGAATGTGTCTTCATAATCAAGACCGTACCTTTGCTTGAAACCCTTGGCAACCAGCCGTGCCTTGTAGCGCTCAATAGAACCATCTGCATGTCGTTTGACCTTAAACACCCACTTAGAGTCAATGATGTTGACGCCAGAGACCGGAGGAACAAGTTGCCAAGTACCATTTTTCAGCAAGGCCTGAAATTCCTGCTCCATGGCAGCACGCCAGTGAGGAATACCCAATGCAGCCTGAAAATGACGCGGCTCTGCCGTGGGATCCGCAGCGGCATGAGCCACACATGCAGCAAGCCACGCCACTGTCCCGTCTTTGCGTTCCTTAGGGCAAAAAACACCAGACCGGCTGCGCGTGTGTGGTCGATGAGGGACCACAGCGGGCGGTGCTGGCACCATGGGGCTTGCCACAGGCGACGAAGGCGTCGTGGCCGAGACGGGGCTGGAGGAGCCAGAGTTAGCAGACTTAGCCCCGGGCGACGTTGCCGGGGCAGGGCTACTAGACCCAGGCGACGACGTAGCCGAGGCGGGGCTGGCCGGCGCAGCTCCCGTGGCTGCTGGGCCGCCTGCTGATGGACCCGACGAGGGTAGCGCCTGTGGCCTGGCGGGCGAGCCAGGCAAGCCGGGCACAGGGCCGGGCGACCCGATCGACGGGGCGGGCGACCCGGGCGCTGAGGCGGGCGACCCGGGCGCTGGAGCGGGCGCCTCGGCCAACGGGGCGGCCTCGGCAGGTGCAGCCGCGGGCACTACCGACGCCCGTGGGGCGGCTGTGGATGCATCGGGCTGACGGGCATGACCCTCCATGCATGGGCCATGCACAGGATCAACGTGGCCATCATGAGTATCATCCAGGAGTTCAAGGCGGGCACCGCGTCCAATACCTGCAGCATGGTAAGGAAGCAACACAGGAGCATTTGCAACATCCACAAATTGGTCAGGTGAAGGTGTAGTGGAGTGCACAGGTGGTAAACTAGTGGTAGAGTGGTTCGAAAGAGCATGAAACGGGAACACATTCTCATCAAACACGACGTCACCAAAAATGTAGACGCGATTGGTGGGAACATGAAGACACTTGTACCCTTTGTGAAGAGAACTGTACCCAAGGAAAACACACTTCTTAGACCGAAACTCTAATTTACGCTTGTTGTAAGGCCGCAAGTGCGGCCAACATGCGCATCCAAACACTTTGAGAAACGTGTAGTCTGGAATATCACCGAGCAAGAGTTCAAGAGGGGTTTTCATTTTCAGTAGTCGTGAGGGAAGCCTATTTATCAAGAAACAGGCGGTGGAGAAGGCATCACTCCAGAACCGAAACGGGACAGAGGCATGAGCTAGTAAAGTGAGTCCAGTCTCTACAAGATGACGATGCTTACGTTCAGCGGTGCCGTTTTGCTGATGTGTATGAGGACAAGACACGCGATGCGAAATCCCAAGCTTATTAAAAAATGAGTTGAGGTTGTGATATTCACCCCCCCCCAATCGGATTGAACATGAATAATCTTATGCTTAAGGAGACGCTCAACGTGTGCTTGGAACTGAATGAAAACATTAAACACATCAGATTTACGCTTGATAAGATATAGCCAAGTAAATTGACTGTAAGCATCAATGAAACTGACATAGTAATTGTGACCACTAACAGATGTTTGGGCATGACCCCACACATCAGAAAACACAAGCTCAAGAGGATGTTTCACAACACGACTAGACTCTGAAAAAGGTAGTTGGTGACTCTTGCCCTGCTGACAGGCATCACAAATAGTTTCAGCACTCTTATTGGACACAATTGGTAGTTCATGGCGATGCAGCACATGACTCACTATAGGAGAAGCAGGATGTCCAAGGCGCGCATGCCAGTGTGTAGGTGACACACGAACACCACTGAACACCTGAGGAGAAGATGGCGTAGGAGATGCAGATGGTGCGTCAAGTGCATATAAGCCATGGCGAAGACGACCACTAAGCAGAACGGCCCTCGTGTCCCGATCCTTGATAAAGAAACGAAAAGGGTGAAACTCGGCAAGGACATTATTATCACGAGTAAGTTGAGGAATAGACAACAAACTACGCGTAGCAGAGGGAACTCGAAGAACGTTAGAAAGGTGTAGTTTGCGAAAATTGTGTGCAAGAAGTGATGCCTGACCAACATGGGAGATGCGCATACCTGCTCCATTGGCGGTGTGCACCTGATCATGTCCACGATACGGTTCCTGAACGGAGAGCTTGCCCATCTCGCTGGTGAGGTGATTAGTCGCTCCTGTATCCATGTACCACGCCGGATCAAGGGAGTATGACTGGGTGCGCCCATGGTCGCGCCCGGTCACTGCAGCTGCAGCCTGCTTATCATTCCCTTTGCCATTGTTGCCAAGGCCAAGGAAGTCTTGCTTGTAGCGTCTGTGGCAGCGAGAGGCGAGGTGACGATCTATGCCACAAAGCTGACAAGCCTGAGGAGTGCCGCAACTGGAACAACAAGCAACTGGGCGACTCCCTCCTGTGATAGTCGGCGTGTTGCCCCGCGAGGCCTGCGACGGGGAAGCCGGTGGTTTGCCACCTGATGGGGCCGGCTTCTGAGGTTCGCCGCGTGTGGCGGCGTTGGCGGAGATGAAGCTGGGGGAAACACGGCGCGCCTTGATGCGCTGCTCACGCCCAAGGAGGCGTGCATAGAGCTCACGACGCGGGAGCGTATCATCTCGACCATGGATGTTCTCAATGAGATTATCATAATCATCATCGAGCCCGTTAAGCACAAAGGTGGTCAAGTCCGCGTCCAGAAGTGGCTGACCAACAGAGGCTCGTCATCTTGTTGAAGTACTCCGTGATGCTGAGATCGCCAAGTTTGGTCTCACCCAGCTCGGTGCGTATAGAGTGCGCACGCGCCTGAGATTGAGAGGCGAAACTAGTGTGGAGGGCCGCCCACGCCTTCCTGGACGTAGCGGCGAAGATGACCATCGACTAAACACTCGGCGTGAGCGAGGACTGGATGGCAGAGAGAATGGCATGATCCTGCGCCACCCATGTGTGATATGCCGGATGGTGAGGAGGTGGGCACGGGATGGACCCATCAACATAGCCCTCCAAGTAGCGGCTGCGGAGGAGAGGCAGGACCTGCGCACGCCATGACAGGTAGTTGTCCGGCCCGAGTAGCAGGTGCGAAAAATAGAACGGCGGCGGCGCCGTGGTTTGAGCAGTGTACGCCTGCGCCGGTGATGCATAGGGATCCATGGACGGAGTCATCTCTGGACGAGGGATCATCACGTAGGGGTAGCCGGGTGAGGGAGCGGCCAGGGCGCCCGGCGCTGCAGGAGCCGCGTCACCGTGCCCGCTAGCGACGGGGGCACCATACGGAGAAGCAGCCGCGCCCCCATAGGACTGCGGCGACAGCGCGGAGTAGTAGTGGTGCGGCGGCGGCGGCACCGCCGTGTAGGGGTGCGGCGGCGGCGCAGCGGGGGCCGATCCCGGCCAGGGGTGCGGCGGCGGCGCAGCAGGGCCCGATCCCGGCCAGAGAGACGACGGTGGCGGGGGGCTCCGTAGGCGCCGTGCCACGGGTTGCTCGGCGGAGGAGGACCGCCAGTAGCCGACGGGACCGCAGTGGGCGGGGCGGCTAGATCGTCCCCGAAGCCCGGCGCCGGCGGGGAAGCAGGCGGTGGCAGGGTGGCGCCGTACGCCGCCGCGAGTGGCTGGGAGGCCAGGAAGGGCGACATCGGGGCTAGGGCCGGCGCGGCAGCGGCGGCGGTCGAGATCGGCGCGGCGGCGGCGGCAGCGGGAGGTGGTGCAGCGGAAGACATCGTAACCTAAACTGATACCATGTAAAACATAGGGTTTGGGAAACCGGCTCGACACCCTAAAACGGGGTGTGGCTATCTCATTATATAGACGTACCAAGAGGTACAATACAAGGCATGTACAAGACTACGTATATACAGTCTAACATACTGTTCATTATGCTCCCTAAGACTTTAATTGAGCTACAGAATGGCCAACTGCTTGCTTATTTATACGCAACATGTTGTCTAAATTTGCAACTTGTCTGTGTTTTGGATTGGGCCCCAACATCATGCTCCTCTGGTGAGCTAAGAGAGATTTCTGTATGCAGGCTGCACAGACTACCTTTTATATAATTTTTAAAATATCACCTGCTTATGCTTCATGACATGTAACATTATTGTTAGTCCTGTTTTGCCATGTACAAAATAGTTTGTCTTGCTCGCTTCACTGTTGTAACTATATTTTTGCCCTAGTCATGTGTACTTACAGAAACATTTTAGGATGAAGTGACATCAGCACAAAGATCTGCGAGCAGTGCGGCATGGCCGTTACCGAATGATTATGGATTAGAATTGGAATGTGTTGATGTTCTCGAGCATCAACTAGAGGTGGCACAACAACTTGTACATGATTCTCAACGTACAATCAACAAGTTGAGACTGGACATGCAGGTATTAGATGCAGGAGTCAAAAAAATGAAACAAGACACTGAGGTAACCATGAAGGAATTGGAGATTTTGCAGACTGAAATTTGTGCTATCCGAATCTGGCCAATCCTATTTTCTGAAGAGATTATAGTTCAAATGGTAAGTTAAGTTGATGCGCGTCCATGATGTATGAGTTGTATTTGCCCAGTGTATGTAATTTGTTGTTTGTGTATGCTTTATTATCACTGGTGCCGAACCATAATGCCCAGTGGGTATAATCGGTTGTAATTTCTTTATTGTATAGTGTAGGATTATTCTACGCCGGTTGTAATTTGCCTTAGCCTCTTTATTGTATAGTGTATGTTTTTTAGAGGTGATAGTATAGAGTAGGATAATTCTTTGAATATGCTATATCGTTCAAACAGGGCCCAACTCACCCAAACATTGTAGTGACCATGGCCCTCCACGGGCCGTATGATCCATGGGCCATCTACGGGACGAACGATCCATGGGCCTTCTATGGGCCGTCGGATCCATGGGCCTTCAATGGGCCGTCGGGTCCATGGACCTTCGATGGGCCATCAGATCCATGGGCCTTCAATGGGCTGTCAGATCCATGGGCCTTCCATGGGCCGCCGGATTCATGGGCCTTCCATGGGTTGCCGTATGCATGGGCCTTCTACGTCCCTAGGATCCATGGGCCTTCTACGGGTCGTCTCATCTATGGGCCTTGTACGGGCCGTAAACGGGCTAGAGAGGAAATCATACGTTTTATGGGCTGACCATAACGGGTCATTAATAGGCCGTATTTGATGATGCTATTAAAATGGCCCAACAGATTAACGGGCCACAAATGGGCCGACTGTATCCACGGGCTGAATTTGGCCCACAAGTAGAAAAGGCCAGTAACGGGCCGTAAGTAACTGAATGCTGGAAATGAGCCCAAGAATAAATGGGCCCTAAGAAGGCCGAAAGGTAACACGGGCTGGAAACGACCCAATGGAATAATGGGCCGTTAATGGGTATAAAGCGATACACTGTTCATTACGGGCCGGTTTCACCACGAGCCGTTAATGGGCCAAGAGTTACAAAGGGACTCATATATGGGCCGAAAGACGTCATGGGCCATACATGGGCCGGAAGTTACAACGGGCTGGAGTCATATTGGATGGCCCAAATGACGCTACTAGGCCTAATTCCGTTAGGCCGTAACGGGTCGTGAGTTAGTGGGTTGTAAATGGGCTCTATGCGAACATGTTGTTAACATGCTTTCCGTGGGCCGGCCCGCCACCTTTTGACCAAGTCAAACGGGCCGGCCTTTTCACAGGAATGGGCCTATGTTGGGCCGTGACACGTGTCAACGTATCATAGGCACCTTGTGTCTAATGACTGGGTGACATCTGTACCAACAGTGGGCCGACACGTGTTTCCTCCAGCTAATGATGATTTTACACGTGGAAAATCCCCATTGGTCGGGGCTGTTAACAGGTTATCGGATCCAAAACCGGACCTGATAGCTTAACGGCGTCGCGTTACGGTGGATGCCACATGTCGGTCACCCTTGACAAAAGCACTTCTGTGACGCGCGATTTATCATCATGGAAGTGGACACTTCCGTGATGATAATTTTGGTAATGTCATGGAACACTTCTACGACAGCACAGGTATGACTATCTTGATTCTGTCATAAAATCGTCATGGATGTACATGCATGACAAAAAACGTGACCTACTGTGACAAACACGTATCATCACGGAAGTGTATTTTTTTTGTAGTGACCGGAGCAAGTGCCCGGAAGGTGCCGAAGCCGGGTGGTGGAGCAGTACGCCAGGGCCTACCTATGGTATCTTCTCACGGAGGTAGTGTTTCCAGACTGCCCTGGGGACACTGCCCTCTGGATGTATCTCGACTACCTGGTGGACTGGGATGCGAGGTACAGCTGGGGGGCCACCGGCCTCTCCTACCTATATCGTTCGGTAAGTGAATATCACATTGTTTCAAATATCATGGACGTGTGTTGCTTTTGATTTTGTCATCTTATCATCCATACTTGTTTTGTAGCTTGACGACGCAACCCAGAGGACAAAATCTATGTCCGGTATGTGTGGATGTGTATGGGGCCTCTCCATTTGGATGTGGGAGCGAATCCCGATGGGGCATCCGGAGAAGCTTAGAGCGCGTGCATGGACTGACTATGGCGAAGATGGCGACGATGCTCGATACCCGTCCGCCGCATACGCTTGGGACGTGGTGGGTACAATCTCGGGTGAATACAATGCCTTGTACAAGATCTTCAGCAACAAGCTTGATGCTCTGACGCCTTTCCGGGTATAAGAACTAGATTTCGAATGTGGTCGACAACACTTTCACTTGAGCTTACCACTTTTGGTACTAGGTTAACTGGCGGCGATATGCTAACGACCGAGAGTGGGGGTTCGACACTACTAGAAAAAGGGCTATAGATGGAAATAAAACTAATGGCGCACCAGACAAGTGGTGCGCCATTAGTATATACTAATGGCGCACCACCCTCTGATGCGCCATTAGTGTTGAAACTACTAATGGCGCACCCTGACCACGGTGCGCCATTAGTACCAAATTTTTTTTTGAACTAGTGCGCCTGTCCAAACATACTAATGGCGCATCCCCTGGTGGTGCGCCATTACTAGTTGTAACTAGTAATGGCGCACCATCCAGGAGGTGCGCCACTAATGTTATTTTTTTATTATTGCTTTTATTCCTTTTTTTGCAAAAGTTCTAATGGCGCACCGCCAGGGGGTGCGCCATTAGTAACCTGGATTACTAATGGCGCATTTGTTGCTGGTGCGCCATTAGTAAGTGGGCAGAAACAAGATATTTTGGACAGCCTCTCCTCCCACACTCACTTTCTCCCCACTTCATTCTCTCCACCGCCTCCTCCTTGTCTCGGGTGCCTCCTCTTTTTCACCTCATTTCCACCATAGATTCATTCAAATTAAGTGGTTAAGTTACCTTGTTTTGCTAGGTAAGTAAGGGGGGAAGCTATATTTATGTTGTTCTCCCTACAAACAATGTGCACATGCACTTTTTATGGCCTAGCTAGATCTATGTATGTTCGTGGTGTTGCATATGTTTGTGGTGTTGCATATGTGTTTGTGTTTGGAGGTGTACCGGTATTTGAAATGCGATAGTTGCCAATATTTTGCCGGAATGTTGATTCATTTCTGTTTCGGCGAGAATTTTGGCATTAAGCATTCTTTTTGGTCCTATTTTTAGGGAAAGTCATGCCAAATTTTTTCTTGGTTCTAAAATATCGTTTTGCTCTACCCCGCAGGCGACCATGGTCCGCACGATGACCGAAGGCATCGTGAATAGGTTTTTGAGGTCCGCGAAGGCCGAGATGCTTCAAAAGAACGAGACGGAGATAAGATGTCCGTGTCGAAGATGCAAGCTGAATAGCCTTATTGCGGACCCGGATTTCGGGCAGGTGCGGGACCACCTGCTCTTGCGTGGTTTCATGGATGGCTATCGGTGGCAAGGTGATGAATATGACTACGAAGTCGTTCATGGGGGCCGGGCAAGAAATGAGGAAGGGCAGCAAGACAACCACCGCGGCTCGGGGGGGCGAGAAGACGAAGAATCCCCAGGAGATGATCACGACGGTGATGCTGTACACAGTCATCATGTAGAAGATGTAGGACATGATGATGATGCCGGCGGAGCAGACGACGTTGGACCATCGATGGGCTGGGTGCAGGACCCTCATATTCAAGAGTTGCTTCTCAAGCAGACGGATAACGCAAGAGCTGCCGCCCGAGAGAAAGCCAAGATGGATCAACTTGAGTTAGACGCGGTTACTCCGTTGTATAAAGGATGCAGGCCCGAGGATACCCGCCTGAAAGTAAGGCTCATGGCTCTGGAGATGAAGGTAAAACACAAAATGACCGACGCATGCTTCGACGAGAACATGTCATTCTGGCACGAACGTCTTCCCAAGGGGAACAAGTGCCCGACCAGTTTGGAGGAGGCAAAGAAAATCGTGTGTCCTCTGGATTTACCGCACGTGAAATACCATGTGTGCATGAACAATTGCATCATTTATCGGGACGAGCACGCGGAGTCTACAATATGTCCGGTGTGCGGTGTCACTCGATACAAGAAGAGGAAGAAAGCTCCTCGAAAAGTGGTGTGGTACTTTCCGATCACTCCTCGTCTGCAGCAGTATTTCGCGGATCCTAAGGTAGCAAAGCTCCTGCGTTGGCATGCGGATAGGGAGGAGAAGAAGCGAGAAGATGAAGCAAATGATCCGGAGATAGATAAAAAAGACAAGATGTTGAGTCACCCTAAGGATGCGAGCCAGTGGCAAGCATTGAACTTCGAATACCCAGAATTTGGGAACGATCCAAGGAACATCGTGCTGGGCGCGAGCACCGATGGAGTCAATCTGTTTGGCAGCCAGAGAAGCACACATAGCACCTGGCCTGTGTTTGTGTGGATGTACAACCTTCCCCCTGGTTGTGCATGAAGAGGAAGTACATTCACATGAGTATGCTAATTGAAGGGCCGAAACAACCAGGGAACGACATCAATCTGTATCTGGGGCTGCTGAAAGAGGAGCTTGACACGCTGTGGAAAACGCCAGCCAATACGTGGGACGCCGCAGAGAAAGAATATTTCCCTATGAGAGCCGCACTGCTCACGACGGTGCACGACTATCTCGGTTACGGATATCTTGCGGGGCAGGTAGTCCACGGATTTTCTGGATGCGTAAGGTGCATGGATGACACAACGTATCGCCAGCTAGATAGAGATCCTGGGTCTTCGAAAACCGTGTTCATGGGACATCGAAGGTGGCTTCGCGACGATGACCCGTGGAGGAAACGCAAGGATCTGTTCGATGGTGAAACCGAACCCCGAAAACGTCCGTGTACGAGGAGCGGCGAGGAAATAGACAAGCTGTTGAAAAATTGGAAAGACTGCCCACTGCCGGGAAAGAAGCAAAAGGTGCCAGAGCCGGGAAAGAAGCGAAAGGAGCCAGAGCCGCTGCTGAAGGTATGGAAAACGAGGTCTGTTTTCTGGGACTTGCCGTACTGGAAGATCCACCGTGTGCCTCACAGCCTTGATGTCATGCATATCACGAAGAACGTGTGCGAGAGTCTGCTTGGTACCCTGCTCAACATGCCAGAGAGGACCAAAGATGGGCCGAAAGCAAGGGCAGACTTGAAATCAATGGGCATCAGGCAGGAGCTTCACGCTATATATGATGATGATGATGATGATGATGATGATGATGATGATGATGATGATGATGATGATGATGATGAGGCGAAGCAGGACACAGAAAGTCGTCGCAAAGGCAAAAAGGCCAAGAAGACCAGAAATGACTACCCTCCCGCGTGCTTCACTCTAAGTCAGGAGGAGATCGAGCAGTTTTTCACCTGCCTCCTAGGAGTAAAACTTCCTTACGGTTACGCGGGGAAGATAAGCAGATACCTAGACCCAGCGAAGCAGAAGTTCAACGGGATGAAGTCTCACAACTGTCATGTGCTGATGACGCAGATACTTCCAGTTGCAATCCGTGGGATCATGGACGCGCACGTCCGTGAAACGCTATTTGGCCTATGCAACTTCTTCGACGTCATCTCTCGGAAGTCGATTGGCGTGAGGCAACTCAGAAGGCTACAGGAAGAGATCGTGGTGATACTATGTGAGCTTGAGATGTACTTCCCGCCCGCATTCTTCGACGTTACGGTGCATCTACTGGTCCATATAGTGGAGGATATCATCCAACTCGGGCCGACGTTCCTGCACAACATGATGCCGTTCAAAAGGATGAATGGTGTCATCAAACGATACGTTCGCAACATGTCACGTCCAGAAGGAAGCATAGCCAGGGGCTTTCTGACCGAAGAGTGCATCTCCTACTGCACGAATTATCTAGGCATCGAGAACCCCGTTGGTCTGCCTGTCAACAGGCACCTCGGCAGGCTCGCTGGATGGGGTCACCGTGAGGGTCGCCGCGAAATGCATGTCGACTTCGAGGGTCGACTCACCGACTTTGAAAGAGCAAACCTAGTCGCGCTACAACACATAGACGTGGTCGATCCTTGGGTGGTAGAGCACAAAACCTTTATTAAGAAGACGTACGATGACCGAGGCCAACAGAGGACGGATGGAGATATACTCAAAGAGCACAACTCATGTTTCACGCGTTGGTTCAAGCAGAAGCTTCTGTCGTACCCTTTACATGAGGATTCTTCCGTGGAAGAACAACTCATATTCGCCTTGTCACAGGGCGCCGAGCACAACCTGATGACCTATGAGGCGTACGATATCAACGGCTACACATTCTACACCGAGGCCAAGGACATGAAGAGCGATGGTTATCAGAACTCCGGGGTAACGATGGAATCCTACACCGGTAACGACAAGGACAGATACTACGGAAGGATCGAGGAGATCTGGGAGCTGAGCTACGCTGGAGAGAAGGTCCCGATGTTCCGTGTTAGATGGGCCAAGAACGTCATAAAAGAAGACCGGTATTTCACCACCATGGTTATACCCGAAGCCAAATCCAAGACCACGGGCGCAAACGTCACCGCGAAAAATGAGCCATGGGTACTGGCTTCCCAAGTGGACCAATGCTTCTTCATTACCGACCCGCCAAAGCCCAGTCGTGTTGTCGTGAGGAGAGG
>NC_041381.1:147962559-147979409 GCF_002162155.2 Triticum dicoccoides
TGCTACTGTTTGATTCTCTCTGAAGAAGTAAATTACGTGAAATACCAAGCAAACAACTTATTACTTCTGCAGACAAGAGTTAGCTTAGGGCTTGATGGAATGCTGTTTAGGGCTTTAGGCTACTTCATAAGTGTTATTTAGTATAGTGTGTGCATACAAAATTCCAGCAAATATCATAGATATATGATATATCATGTTCCAGCAAATATCAAACATATATGATGTATCTGTCTAAAAATGAAAGGAACTCCCTGCCTTGCAAAAGAAAGTGCAGTATTTCTGCCATTCTGTTTGGTACTTTGTAAGTAGAGATCACATATGTTTTCATATTTCATTTCAAAGGAACTATTTGGTTCAGTCCTCACATCATAATATTCCACAAATTATGCCTACGCAAATTGCCTATTTTCTTGTATTTTACCTTATATTGCTTCATGTGATATTTGAAAATGCGACTCGGTCATCTTCACACACAGAACAATACAAATAAAAGAAAAAAAATCAATCCATCTTAACAAAATTATGGAGCTATATTTTGATTAGTACAAAATTTCGTTCCTGCGTGCACTGGGCCCAGACATGCCAGACCTAGGTCAAAAATCTGCTTCATTGTAGGCTAAGGGACAACTCAGATGAGTAAGGTACATATCATATTCCTGGGGAGATAATCTTGACAGAGCTGCCATGGTGGAAGACCAGGCAACATCTGTCAACCAAGGGATCGGATGTATTTATCTTCATGGTCCCAAACTCCCAAATCAAACCAAAAGCAAGGCAAAATTAACAGAAACCACCAAAAGGGAACTGACAAGATGCTATGCATAGATCTTAAAGAAACAGAAATAAACAATGAAGCTCAATAGTTATTTCACAAGACACTAGCCATGATCTCTACTTGTTTGAACAGAATGGAGTGAATCAGAACAAAGTATATGTAATATTCACAGAGGCCTAGACCAGCTTCTCGGCACAACTGAACAAAGCTGCACCATGAGTACCCATGTAAAAGCCTCATCATAAGTACCTGTCACATTTCATCATTTTCATCTCCATTCCACTAGACATAACAAAGCTAGGGCAAGAGCAAAACATCATGTTTACAAAGGCAGTAATCCTGAGGACTGAGTTTGCAGTGCTAGACCATGCACCATGATGTGTAGGCATGCAAAAATCATTTATGCAACTGTAAGAGTACCAACCAGATTACACAAATCATTTTTCTTCAGAAGTGTGTCATAATTTCCCTGTCCTAATTGTTGTTTTGATTCAAAAATGATGATTTGCTACAACCAGTGCATGCATGCCTTTTTTCTTCTTCATTTTTAGTAAAGTGCTCTGTTCTGGGTCATGGACTTTGTGCCATGGACCAGTGCATGCATGCTGCTGCTGCTGCTGTACTACTTGTCAAGTGATGCTACTGCTGCTATCTGCGAGCTGCTGCTAGTTGTGATTTTGTCAAGTGATGCTGCTGCTACTTGTGATCTTCTAAAATGACCCCTTTCTCCTGAAACGTTGATTAATTTCCGTTTCGGTTGAGAAATGGGGCACTCCAAGGTCAAGAAAATTAGCAAAGGTCATGCCCAATTTTCTTGACCTAGAAGGTGCCCGATTCTCAACCGAAATAAAAATTAATTTGCTTTAGTGGTTGGATTAGTTTAGTATTTTTTGTCCATATAATACTATTTTGTTGCTTCATACTTGTACTGCTCCTGCTGTTAGTGTACAGTAGAATAAGAATTACTCCTACGAAGGAGTACAATGTTGATTGCTTGCTTGCTTACATATGTGATTAATTAATTAATGGCCAAGATGTCTTTGAGCCTAGTCTACAACGTTGATTACTCTGCTCTGTTGCAAACGCTTAGAGCATACTTGCGCCGGCAAGCAACTGGTTTGAGAATACTCATACTTTTTCTATTTATTTAACCATCACTTGTTGCAACTAGTAATGTTATAATAAAACTGTTAATGATGCTATTTACCATTAAAAACGCCTTCTGGTTGTCTTTGGACTTTGGTTGTAGTATAGGACCTTGTATTCGGCGGGCAAACAATAATTGAGAATAGTATATATCGTGCTGCTTTTGGTCTTGATAATGTTTCTCGTGTGGCATTGATCGACAAGTAACAGTTTGCCCGGTCACAATTGCAACAAAGGGAAGCGACACAAAAAATTGTTACATGAAAATGGATCGGATAGACATGTCTGTGCGGGTAGCGGACTGATGGATATCCTTGGTTGTATACATCTTATTCAGCTCGCAACCAATAACCGTGGAATGGTTTGACAAATGTATTATGCTCTTTCTTGTCTCGATAATGTGTCTTGGGGTCATATCGAGCTAAACTTTAGTAGTATACTCATAGCAAATGCCTCGTCATTTCACGTGGTGTTGAGTCAAGAAATAACGTACCGGGCGGCTGAATACGAGCATGCGGTGTGTCCTCTCGACCCGTCGACCCCCTTTTCCAGTTGTCCTGATCCTTTAGCTCAACATCAATTCGACCACAAAAACAAGAACAAAAAGTGTTGCCTATGAACAAAAATAGTATTCTTATTCTTTAGTGGTTGGATTATCATGCAACAGTGCCTTCAAGATCCAAGGCAATATCACAAACATCATAGGCAATTTGACCAAACTCACAACCTTGTATCTTTGCAGCAACCAACTTTCTAGACACACCCCTCAAGAACTAGGTTACCCTGAGAACGTGGACTTGGACCTTAGCAACAACACACTAACAGGTTCTATCCCAAAACACCTAGGCAATATCACAAACATCTCTCAATTGTTCCTTGACAATAACCAACTTTTTGGCGACATTCCTCGAGAATTAGGTTATTTGGTCAACTTAGAGATCTTGTTCCTTGACAATAACCAACTTTTTGACCAAACTTTGTTTCTATTTAGAGAGAAACATGGCCCACAACGATGAGGCCGGGGATTCGGGCGGCAAGGCATTCTGGGAGCTGTCCCAGGAGATGGAGGAACAACCTCACTTCTATGAGGACGCCGCCTTCCCCACCGATCCTAATACCACGGATGGTGCCGCCGAGGATGACCACACTGATGCCACCACTGATGGTGCCGCCGAGGATGCCACCACTGATGATGGCGGCGCACGCACAGATGGCAGCCAACCGAAGAGGCAACGGAAGGACCGGCGCCCGATCGTGCTCCACACCCTCAAGGAGGAAGTTACTGAAGTGGACTCCAACGGGAATCCAACGGCGCCCGAACGAATAGTCAAGGGGTACTCGCTTCAGCTCGGGTGCATTGTCCGGAGCACCGTCTCGATCAACACCGAGAACCTGAGGCATCCTGACCGAGGGAATTTGCGCCACCTCCTCTTCACGAAGCTGCATGAACGATACAAGTTCCCCGCTGAATTTGAAAACACAAGCCTCAAAGGGAATAAAGTGAACAATGCTGCCCTCACGAAGATGAGCAAGGCCCTGTCTACTTGGAAAAGCAATGTGAAGAGAATGATCGAGAAAGGTGAGAGTTATCAGAAGATCAAGGAGAAAAATCCTTCGATCACCGAAGATGACTACAACGACTTCAAGATCAATTGCTCGAGCACCGCAAGCTCCCAATCAAGTGAGTGGGGGAAACAAATGCGGGAGCTGAACATAGGGGAACACACACTCGGTCCCGGCGGTTACAGAGTGGCGGAGCCTATATGGGACAAGGAGGAGGCAGACCGTGCCGAGCAAGGCCTACCGCCCCTCTTCGATAAATACGGTGACAAGCAGACCAGGAACTTTGTTAGGGCCCGGTACAAGAAGGACCCGAAAACAAAGGAGCTTACCACGGATCCGAAGACCAGGCAGCTTGAGCTTGTTCTGGTAAGGAATACACCCCCGCGTAATTAGCTCCATATGGTTGCATTCTAATTAATGAAGCCAAATTTCTAAATGGTTCACATTCCTTCCGCAGGCGACTGAAAGCAGTAGCGCGGGGTTGACTAAGAGCAACCCTTGGGACACCACTCTAAATAGGGGGTTGAATGTAATGAAGAACAAGGATAAGCTCAGTAAGCCGACGTCAGCTGGTCGTGTGGCCGGCAAAGGCTTGTCGACAAAATGGGGGTCATACTATACCGCTGGTGTGTGGAAGGAGAAAAAGACCAGCTCGGAAAGCCAGGCGCGAGAGGTTCAAGAACTCAAGGCACAGGTGGCGCGGATTCCGGAGATTGTCCAAGAGCAAGTGGAACAACGACTCGGAGCGACGATCACCGCCCTTGTGCCTACCTTGATCTCGGGGTTGAGTGCGTGGATTGCGGGCGGCCAACAGGGGCCGCCCCCGATTCCTAGCTTCACGGCCAGCAACTCGCATAATGCGATGGCGGGGCCATTGGTGCCTCCGGCGGAGGCGGCATTGGTGTCTCCGACGCCGGCACGGGAGCTTAATGCACCCGGGTGTACGCCGGCCGGCACCTCTTCAGCAAGCGGCCGCTCCGTCAACTGCACGCCCGCCGTTGGCGGTGCCTCGACATTAGCCGAGCTCGACGCCATCATCACGGTAACTAATTAAGCCTCTCTCGGCCGAGGACTTCAACTCCTTGCCTTTGACTGGGCATCCCTGACGCCCTACATGTTTTCGCAGGGCGCCGCCGACGTTCCGTGCACTCTCCTCCACTTCCTGAACAACGAGTTGGTCGATGTCGCCAAGGGCAAAATCGTTCAACCGGGCAACCCCTTGTTCCACGGTACCCAGATGCCACCCAACTTGTTTAAGGTTCAACTGGTTCGGGTGCTGCCAGGCTGCGACGACTTGTTACCTCCGATTCGACCCATCGGGGCCGACGATGAAGACGTGATGACCCTCAGCGCCTGCCTGAGCTGGCCCCTGCTTTGGCCGAAGATCCAGATTCGTTTGGGGGCGGGGGACACCACCCCAAAGACAACACCGCCAGTCGTGCCGGCGCCAAGTCAGCCCCATGGCAAGACTGCCGTAACGGTGCCGGACATCCCTATGCCACTGGATCCAAACATGCATATGGCACAGGATCAGAACGACGACGACGACGACGATGATACATTTGGCAACGTCGATCAGTACTTTGCCGAGCATGGGTACGATGGCGACTTCATGGGGCCTCCTTCTCAAGAACCAAACCCAACAAAAGACGTGTGCGATCTAGCTCGTACCGCGGAGAAGCCAAGTTGCAACAGGCGCCGTCTGGCGTTCAGCTCTCAGGAGACGCCTCCAGCTGCCGACTTCACCGAGCCTCAGATAGGCGAGGTGCGAAATATTATCAGCCCCAACACACTCAAGAAGGCGGTCTGTGAGCAGAACTCGGTCCCATTACAGGAGAAGAAGAAGGCACGCAAAAGAAAGACTAAGAAGGGTGAGAGCCAGCCGGCACCGAGTACGATCCGTGCTCAGGACGGGCCACCTTCACCGCAGGATATCTCGAGGAGGGTGCATGTGGCGGGTAGGGCGATGCTACCGACAAATATGCTCAATGCTGCAACCGGTGCTATGCGGAGTCTGCATGACAGTGTTCTTGCTTTGGAGAAGCGGCGTCTCAGGGAGAAGGATGTGGCATACCCGGTTTTCGCGGCCAAGGTGCCAGAGGGCAAGGGCTTTGTGGATAACTCCATCGGGCGTACGATCGTCCTGCGTTTTGATGACATCCACGCTATGTTGAACCTTCATCCGCTGCACTACACCGTCGTTCGGCTATTTTCGCTGAGTATGGAGATGCGGATCATTCGCGACAAGACCCCGGACATCGTGATAGTCGACCCCTTCTACATGCGTGCCAAGATCTTGGGCAGCGCTGGGGACCGGCAAGTCGCGAGTTCTTACCTCGAAGGCGTCATTCTGGCAAACCAAGATAAGGATAACTTCCTCGTGCCTTACTTTCCCGAGTAAGTCCTCCCCTCAACCGGCCCGTAACATATGAATTCTTAATTTTCGATCGTTTTTCTTTTAACATTCCGTGTTTTCTGCAGTGACACACGTTGCACGCTCATCCTCCTAAGCCCCAAATATTCCATGGCCACGTATTTCAACCCAGACCGTCAGTCGAACGTAGACTACACAAATGTCAAGAAGGTTCTTGATGATTTTCTCCCCGGCTACGCCCAATCTGGAGGCACCTTCACCAGGCCTATTCGTAAGTACGGCAAGCACGTGTTCTCCCACAATACGACGTTCTGCTGCGTCAAGCAGCCGCCTGGCGGTCAGAAGGGTGCCTACTACGCCATCCATCACATGCGGGCGATCGTACGGGACCATCGTCAACTTCTGCTACCGATTAAACTCAAAGATTGGGCCGCGAGCGTGTCGGCAATCCAGGACGCGGACCTCCGACAAGAATTCTTTCGCATCCAGTCGGAGTTTGCGGAAATCATCCATCAAGATGTCCTTCGTACCTCGGGGCAGTTCTACCTCAGAAATCAACCGTCCAACAGTGACATCGACACAATGCTACAAATGCAGGATGACAACGCCCGTTCTTTCATGACTCCCACGATAGACGGCGGCTTCATCCACGCTCCGGTCCCTTGAGTCGAGTTGTCTAGTTCTGAAACATCGATTGGCTCATGTTGTAATTAAACTTTAATGAACTTGTAGTATGTCTCTTTGGTTTCGAGAGTCGTTCAACTTAGATGTAATCGATGCTATTAATGTCTTCCTTTTCTCTTCCGATCGTTCTGTTGCATAATTATATATTGCTTATGTATTGTCTGTGAATTGGTACTAACGTTTCGTTTGGCTAGTGCATAGCGATGCCGACGTATGTCGTGTACAAGGGTAAGGTTCCCGGAGTCTACGATGACTGGGAGGAGTGTCGGAGACAAGTTCACCGATTCAGCGGTAACAGTTACAAAGGGTACACCACTAGGGCCGAGGCCGAATCTAGATACGCCCGCTATCTAGCGGGAGAGGGGAGGGAGCGTTGGAGGAACCGGATGAAGACGAGTTTCATCGTGATGACCGCAGCTCTCTTCTATGTGATGGTAGTTTAGATGATCGATATCGACTTGTAATGTGAAGACAAACTCGCTACTCGCGGTCTCGAGACTTGTAATATAATGTTCTATCTTTGTTCGGTCTTTTTAATTCGGAGACTAATATGATGAATTGTATTCGGAGACTAATATGATGAATTGTATTCAAAGACTAATCTTCTATTGTATTCGATGAATCTGTTGTTGATGTGTGCTATCTATATTTTGTCAAACTATACATTTTGTAACCTGTGCAAAAAACAGAAAATAAAAAGATAAAAAAAACCTAATATTCATACTAATGGCGCATCACAGGACAGTGTGCCATTAGTATGACAGTGCATACTAATGGCGCATCACTGGGTAGTGCGCCATTAGTATGCCGCGGTTACTAATGGCGCATCTAGTGGTGGTGCGCCATTAGTATGCCAAAGCACCTGGGTATACATGGCCCCTGGGAGGCATACTAATGGCGCACGCTGGCCTATACTAATGGCGCACCAGCGGTGCGCCATTAGTATACCAGATACTAATGGCGCACCAGGTGGTGCGCCATTAGTAAAAATTACTAATGGCGTGCTGTTAATGGCGCACCACAGATGCGTCATTAATGGCCATATTAGGTGCGCCATTAGTAGGGGTTTTTCTAGTAGTGCGAGCTGAACGCGATGTGCACAGAACACAAGCTTCTCTGGTGGTGCATCGTGCCCATGATTTGTGTCTATGCCGTCGAGTACCACTTGCCACAGCGTGTTGCCGCGCAATTTGGTAAGGCGCAACGAACACCACCAGGCGGCATTGTCAAAGATACCGGTGGCTACGACCTGCACTTATGAGTACCACCGCCCGTTCTTATTGTTACCAACTTTCATTTTGATGTTATACATTCTTCCTAATGGTGTTTTACATTCTTTCTTATGCTTTGCAGGATGAGCAAGAAGAAGAATCAGTCTATCACCGATTGGGGAGAGCAACACGCCAAATACGTGACTGAATGGAACCAGTGGAAAACTCGCAAAGAAGTGGAGAGAAGAGTGATTGACTGGGAGGAGTACACGGATCATCTATTGTTGTACGATGATGGCATCAAGCATCGTTTGCACCTAAGGCCACAATGGACGACAGCAGATGCCAAAAATCTGTACGATGACGACCCCGAGAATGAAGCCTACAATGAAAGCATCAGAGAGCTACAAGGAGGATTTAGGGAGTATGGACCCATCATGAACAGAGTGGTAAGTTGTTTTTTTATCTATTTTCAACCGACGGTTGGATGAAATCAACTTTAGTGCTAGTGGTGATTCATTTTATTATTTGTAGTCTTCGGAGCTGCACAAAAGCATTTTTGATGCCTCTAATGCGCTTAGTTCTATCCTCGGGACTCGAGCTAGTGAGAACAAGTTGAGGTAACAGTGAAGGTAACATGGAGTTCATTTTCTTAAGTTCATTTTCATTTTAACACTAAAGTTGATCTCATATTATGCTTATTGTTTCGTTCTCATTCGAGAAGTTTGTCAAAAAATGTCGCAAGCTTGTGGGCATGCTTGGTGTGCCACCTCCGCCGATGATGTTTTCGCTCCTGCAGCACCGATGTGTAGCCTCGCTTCATCGAGCCAGGCCGCCTCGTCGTCTATGGCGGTTCAAGATGACGAGGAGGAGGGTGAGGACGATGATGATGAACAAGAGGGCGAGGAAGAGGGAGAAGAAGAAGAACATGGTGAAGAAGGGGAAGAGGATGATGAGGAGGAGGAGTATGATGATGACGACGTACCTCCATCAACTCAGCCAACCCCAGCTTGAGAAGAGGAATGTGTCGAAGAAGGATTGGAAGAGTCTATCCCCGTTTCAGAAAGTGCGTCGTACTCAGCGCAAGAAGAAGAAGGCCGAGAAGCAATCAAAGGCCAACAAGGACCGGACCGCGAAGAGGGGAAGGAGGGACTAAAGTTGCTGCCGTGTCGTGCCGTTGAACTAGAAACTTTCATGTTTGCTTAGTGAACCATTTGCTCGTGAAACTGTTTCGTATTTGTTGAACTTGCTATGTAAAACTTCGTGAAACATTTGTGGACGTGTGCTTGCTATGTAACCAACTTTTTTATTTGTGGATTTGTGGATGTGTGCTTGCTAGTCATTCATATGCTTCATTTTATAAATATTGAATTGTTATGTGCAAAGTTAAAGACAAGAGAAGTTAGGAGGTGCAAAAAATGTACTAGGGGCCTCCCTACCGCCAGGACCCATGGAGGTAGGTTAGTACATCCTACCGCCACACACTTTGGCGGTAAGGGGCCTAACCCCCGCACGCCTGCCTCCTGTAACCAAAACTGCCACCAAATCAGGGGTAGGGTTGCACACCCTGCTGCCAGCCCTCATGGCGGTGAGACGCTACCGCCAAAGGACCTAGCGGTAGGGTGTGCAACCCTACCGCCATGGTTTGCGCACTCCTCGTCACAGAACGGGTGCTAGATGCGGCGACCCTACCGCCGAGCCCTACGGCAGTAGGATGTCTTGCCCTACCGCCAGGGTCCCTAGCGGTAGGGTTTGGGCATTTATAAATTGTGCGGCCGCCCGCCCCACTCCACCCCCTTATCCCCCAACTCAGTCGCCCCCTTTCTTCTTCCTCTCGCCCCCTCTCTCATCTCCTCCACTCCCCCTTGGATGTTCTTCATTTCTTCACCGTTTCTGTGGATCGAGATGTCCCTGAATCGAGAAACGTAAGCTCCTCTCATCCCCCCAATTACTTTGAGTCAAATCACACCCCTTTTTTGTGAATGATTTATGTTCATGTTCATGTTAAAAATCATTATGAACCCTAGTTTAGTTGATATGATGAACCGAGGTGATTGCATCTAGATAATACAAGTTAGCTTATGATCCTTGGTGATGAATCATGATGAACCCTAATTGATATTTTTTGACCACATGATGAACCCTAATTCATATTTCCTAGGTTTAGATTTTTTGGAAGGTGATGAACCCTAATTGATATTTCTAGATAATACAAGTTAGGTTTAGAATTTTTGACCATATGATGAACCCTAGGTTTAGATTTTTGACCATATGATGAACCCTAGGTTTAGATTTTTTTGGAGATGATGAAACTTAATTTGTGTGACACATCCGTATGTTTAGGTACTCGTACTTCCCCGAGCACATCCCGTCTGCCATGCCGCTCCCGTATGTCTACGAGGCCTTCCCCGAGCTGCTGCAGCCGGTGGGGTCTGTCTCAGACGAGGTCTTAGAGGCGACAAGGGCAATGCGATGGCACGAGAGGGCAGAGCGGATCTTCGACGATGTCAACTGTTGGTCGCAGAGTGTGAAGGAGTGGAAGGGAGTAATTGCAGAGATGGAGGCAGATCCAACTATCTCCCGTGTCTGCCGGGAAGAGACCATTGAAGCTGCCAAGCAGCACTCCAACTGGGAGCTGCGCAATTTGGGGCAGAGAATCTACTTCGAGAGCAATGCGGAGGAGAGAGCCAGGATGCCGCCCCCAAGTGCATCGGCGTTCGAGATCATCAACTGGGGAAGGGCGGAGGCGAAAACTCAAGCGGGAAATGCAAGGTGGGAGTGCTTGAACGGTCGGATGCCGATCAGCGTTCCGCCTTCGCCTGAACCGGTGGATCCGCTGCCGTTTCTGTCACCACGGCCAGGCCTAACATACGAGGAGGTCTGAAGATTTCTACCCGCTCTGAAGATTTTTTTGCACCGTTTGCGAAAGCTTTTTGCGAAACTACTTGCGTTAGTTGGGTTGTCAAACTATGTGGACAAGTTTGTTATTTGCTATTTGCTACTTATGAACTTATGTGTAAATTGTTCGATATTTGCTATGTGGAACCTTTATTAATATGTGAGCTCATATTTTGCTGTTTGTGAAACTATGTGAATCTTGTGATAAAACTTTACAAAAGAAACAATCACTAAAACTTTAAAAAACCCAAACCCACAAGTTCTACAGCCAAGCCATCTGGCGGTAGGATATCATAACCTACCGCCAAGGCCTGCGGCGGTAGGGTGTTGCGTTGGTCGTTAGGTAACGGCAATGGGGCGTCCATGCCACCGCCAAAACACCTAGCGGTAGGTTGCCTGACCCTACCGCTGACCCCTACGGCGGTAGCAGAAGGGTCAGATTTAAAAAAATAAATCAAACATAGGTCAGATTCCGAATTTGTTTGCCAAAAGGATCAAAACATGAAATTTAGCCTCCCAAGGCTAGCGCAACCGGAAACCTGCAACCCACGGCCATGGCGGGTAGCAGAGTCGGCGTCAGCTGACGGCTCTGTCATGGGGGCACATGCAAGGGTAGATCTCCAAAGCGAGCAGGGTTGACTTATCGATCATCCGCGTCCAGCAGAATTCAAGCCCAGCATTTTCCATCGCCGGCCGGCCGGAGGAACCGCAGCCCCCCGCAGCCTTGGGGAAGAGCAGCCGTCTATGCCGGCGGCAGGCTTCCAGAACCTAGCATAGACGGCTCAGGATTCGCTCCGACGTAATTGTCCACGGCTCAGCACAAAAAGTAGACGGCCTGGTCCACGGATGTTCGTCGACCCATACGTTCTGGGCCTGCACGGCTGCACTGTTCACTCCCATATAAGCGGCATATTCCTTTTTTTGCTGTCTCGTCTTTTTTTTTTTGCTGTCTCGATGCAGACGCAACGGCCGCTTTTTAGGAATCACAAGACATGAGTGAACGATAGCGATTTCGGGAGCAGTTGAGCTCTAGCACCGAATCACTGCTTCCCCAGCAAAGCTGTTAATTTATCCTGGTTCTCCTTACTGTTACAGGGATGTGAGGCATACGAGAGATTCATGACACCAATAATCTCCCCGAGTGTGAGACCTTGGTATCGTACCAAGCGTGCCGCATCTTCTAAGGAGAGGGAACGGTATAGAGAGGCTGCTTGTATCCGTGTTTTCATTTACAGTATATTTCATTGTTTTTTCGAATATTTTTGTTCTGAATCTACGCAACTGCCTACAGTGAAGAATATTTATGATCCATTAATTAGTCACCTAAATTTGTCGAATAAAGGAATATTTCGGTCCTCACCAAAATATCAAATATTCATAAAATATGTCAGAACTATTTTTAAAAAGCATTAAATCAATCAATTTTTTTGACCAAATTTAAATCTGCTTCATTTTAGTCCGAAAATCCAAAGGCACATCCGTATTCTCTTCCCCTGTCCCAGATTCGCTAGAGATAATTTCATTATTCGCATTCTCTTCGATCATGTCATTTAATCCTCTTAGCTCTTTCTTGCCACTCCCATGGGCTCTAACAATCCTTCCGGCAGTGAAATTGGCCCTTTGATCTCACTTCCCTTATAAATTAGATCAATCTTTTTTTAGATCATATTCAGGACTTCAGGTGAGCCTACCCACACCTACCCACCCACACACACAAACACACTTTCAAAAACAAAAACTCACTGAGATTTTGGTAAGAAAATTAACCCTTGCCCCACCTGGGACAAACTCACATTTTTTTGCCAAATAGTGGACGTTATTGTTTTCTGCTTGTACTTTAATTTTGTGGTTCGCCAAATTTTAGCATGCAAACTGTTGCAAAATTTCCTATATATGAGCCGAATTGCCGCATATCCTTGTCTAATATACACCCTTTACTTATTTTGCCGCATATGTGCCCAGCATAATTTGACCCCAAAAAATGGGAACCAAATAGGTTCCAGTACAATTTCTTCCCAACTGAATCCAGGAACCGGTTATGTTAGCCAGTAAAAATACATCATATACTCAAACCTAAGGCATAAGGAATATTTGTAGTCATATAATTAGTGCACCACAATCAACAGACCAAAAGGGAGATTTGTCCTAGATATACTCCCTCCGTCCCATAATATAAGAACGTTCAAAAACGTTCTTATATTACGGGACGGAGGGAGTAGATCATTATTATGCTGGGTACACAACCAAGTCTTATGCCATTTACCTTTCCCTGAAATAATGATGAGAAACATTTATCCGCTGAAGAATGGCAGCAAAAGAAAGGGTAAACAGCAATATACTACTACATGTAGTGACTTGCTGAAAAACAAGGATACTTCATGGAAATAATGAGGCTCCTCGCTTGGAACTGAACAGGTTGGAAGAACCGAATAAGTATAGTACTCCCTCCGTAAACTAATATAAGAGCGTTTAGATCACTACTTTAGTTATCTAAACGCTCTTATATTAGTTTACAGAGGGAGTATCATGCTACTGATGTTGATCTGGTTCAAACATATGCTGTATGATCTGGGCTGTATTTCTAATAGAAAACGAAGGGGCCTGCAGATTACTAAGGCCCCAAATAAAAACCCAGGGTAAGAAACACACTGGGACTTAGCCAAATTTCAAGTTTTACAGTAGGAAATAAATCACTTTCTGATTTTGTAAGGAAAATGAACACACTGTGCATGCTGTAACTAGAAGGTCTTCAAATGTAGTACTAACATTTGTGTGTGAGATCATAAAAATATGAATGTGATTGTTAGTGACATTGGAATGACATATATCAACAGTACTAGGTTGACCATTTGCAGCAATGAAAAAGTAGCACTTAAGGTGGATACTTTTGTGTAGAAAAGGATAGTTGAGTTTTCTAAACAAGCACAAATTCTTGACTGAAACAGAAGTAACTTTTCAGCACAAACATTGCATTGTTGACTGAAACTGGAACGACATCCATACTTTCTCAGAGAAAACATAATGCAACTGGAACAATCTAGGTAGCATCCACAATCTTTCCCAGTTACATGTTTTGGCAATTAACTATTTTTGCATGACATCCAATGCATGTTCGGAATCACAAAGGAATAGTAGACCATAAATGTAGCGGCACATCCAATTTAAGGACCAGACAAAATACACTGCGATCTTCGAGCATCAACCTAAGTAAAAGACATTAGATTCCTTAGGTATACAATCAACCTTGTCTGCAAAGTCAATGGGATGAGTCACAGATAAACCATTGACATGCTTATTCTGAAAGATCGTCATCTATTCATCTTCATTTACCAAATAACAGTTAAAAGGGATCGGCAGTTGACAAATCATGGGCATCCAAAGACGACCCATAATCATTTTGTATGAATTCCAATTGAGCGCCCCGAGAAGCTCTATTTTCCATTTCTAGCAGCCTGTATTGATCAGCCACCCATTGTTTGTTGATCCTATGACTGACTCCAAATTTGAGTTCCTTGAGCACTTTTGCGTTCAAAATAAAGAACTTGGCAAAGCCAACATCTTGCTCACTGCCCTCATAATTTTTCAATACCAGTTTTTTTAGATGGGTATCAAGGCCTTTGACCGGATCTAGTGGGTCATACTGACGTGCATTTTTCATACCTATGTTCAAGTATTTCTCCCACTGGAAAAGTAAAGAAGAGGCATGTTAAAGTAAATCTTAACTAGACTAGATTATATATCCAACAGATTATTGTCTCTGCCGAATCAAATATTTATTTTGACATTTGAAAGAAAGCAAGGATGAGTATACTCACAATGACATGAAGCTTTTCCAAGCACGGGAAGCATCTTAAGACGTCAATAACAGCATTCAAATCAGGGACCGGGAACTCGAGAGCCAGAACCTTCACTGTGGCTATCGTATTATTCCTCTGAACAAAAGAATGGGCATAAAACAAAAGAATGAATATTAAAATGTAATGATGCTGCATGTAAGAGTTAAGATGATTATGGTGTTGCTACCTGGAAGACTACATTAGCAATCTCAGTTTGGGAGATGCGGGGAGACAAAAGGCCCAGTATATCCAGTTTAGGTGCCTTGATTATCCGAATAGTCTCACGCCCTTCGCGCGGACAAGGTAGTAGCAGCCTTTCAAGGAGAGGTGCGTCTTCAATGAACAATTCTCCTTTGGCTGCAAAACAAGCGCAGAGGCTCACACTCCTAAGAGTTGCCGAGCTAATGCGCAAGCAATTCGTATCACGAATTTCCTGCAATTCAAGCGACTCCAACAGATGGCAGGCAGAGAGCACCCCATGGAAGACATCCTGGCAGATGGAAACGCGCCGCAGGTTGAGCTGCTTGAGCAACGGAAAACTAAGCGAATGAGTGATCTCCTTTGGGAATTTGCAGAAGCCGATTGTGGCCACGAGGAGAGTTGGTGCTAAGCAGAACACTGATGAGGGCAGCGGATAAAGCTTCTCATGTACATAGTCCAAGAGGTCGAAGCTGATGTCGAGCTCCTTAAGGTTTCTGAGGGCTCGGGAGTGGAACCAGTTCTCGATCTGAGCGGATTCCTCGGCGTGCCTTTTTTTCGCTTTGTGGAGGCGGACGAGGCTGAAGACGAAACGGCGGGCAGGTCCAGGGTGGTCGGAGAGGATCCTGGAGACGACGGAGAGGCTCTTGAACTGTTTGGAGCAGAGGTGGTAGGAGGCGTGGAGGTTGAGAGGCGCTAAGCGCCAGAGAGGGCGCCATCTGCGAGCGATGGCCTGCGTGCGGGCGCCGTCTTTGGTGGGGAGGAGGGAGATGATGGTACCGAGGATGTCATCGGGGAGTTTGCTGATGAGATCGCCATGGCTGATGAGATCCCCGTCGCTGACAAGCTTATCCTCGCGGATCCGCTTCCGGGGCCTGCGCCCGGCGGTTCCGGCGGAAGCGAGCCTCTTGGGTGCGGGCGCCGCCACCTGAGCCTCCGCCTCCGTCTTCCTGACCGCGGGTATCGCCGCCACCGTCCTGTTCATGTCCGGCCGTGGGAACAGGGGATTTGGGTGGTGCGGCTCTGCTGGGACGGAATGGGGGGAATGGGAACGAAACGCAGCATAAGGGCCCTCTCCTGCTCACCTTGTTGGGCTGGACTGGGCCTGGGTGTTTCTTAACCAAACAAAATTGGTATTTTTAATTTGGCTGTATGGCCATCGTTTTGGATTGAAATTGTGATTTCTTTCACATTACATTCGAGTTTTTTTTGCGAATCAACCTGTGGTTGAGATGGTTTGGTGGACAGTGGTATCCCCAATCCACCAGGGTTTAAATCCTGGTGCTCGCATTATTCCTGGATTTATTTCAGGATTTCCGGCGATGTGCTTTCAGTGGGAGGGGACGTTCCCGTCGACGACGAGGCGCCTACGTGGCTTCGTAAATCTCAAGATGATATGCTCAGTCTTTCGGAGGTGCTCATAGGGGTAGGATGTGCGTGTGTGCGTTCATAGGGGTGAGTGTATGCGCGTGTATATGAGCGCTTGTGTCTGTACTGATGCTTAAAAAAAACTCGAGTTTTCCCCCTTTTTTGCGGGGGAAATAGATTCGATTTCAGATAGCGCTGATACTGATAACATATGTTGTATTTTGGTGCGAACATGGATTTACCAGAATCCTTGAAATTATGGTTGCCCATCTAAAAAGAGTGTTACCAAAACTGCGTGAAAATCAGAGTGTTTAGCTAGTGTTTGATTTTTTTTCTAGTGATTGTGCTTGTATTATCGCATCTATAATTTTTTGCAATCCTTTTGTGCGTACTAGCTGCAAACCCTGTCCCGTGCATACCCACTTCTAGATGACGCCACGTGCCCTTCCACGGCATCTGCGTTCTCCTATCCAATACCCGGCTCCCATCGGTTACGTGGGAGCTCCTCAGAGCAACTCCAACGCAGGTATCCATTTGGTTCGCCGCCATTCGTTTGGTTCGGCGCGGACAAAAGTGGAGGCCCAACGCGTCGACCCATTCGCAAGAGTCCGCTTCGCGTTCATGCGGACCCATTTGCGGCCCAAATTTACGCCAGAAACGCGTCGGTGCGGACGCGAAGCGGGCGCCTCACGCTCCTTCTCGGTGTCCGCTGCGTTCCTACCTGGCGGCCGTCCAACTACCACGGTCAGCTTTATTAATGACGACCGTCCACCTCAGGCCCATGCGTCAGCGATGGC
>NC_041381.1:147979850-148113822 GCF_002162155.2 Triticum dicoccoides
TGTGAGCGTCCCAGTGCACCAGGGGAAGTGGCACTGGGAGAACCACGTCCCTCTTCCCTACCCCGACGTCACCCTGCCACACGACTGGCACTTGGATCCAAAGAGGGTCCCAGTGCCGACCGTGCCTGATACGTCTCCAATGTATCTATAATTTTTTATTGTTCCATGCTATTATGTTATCCATCTTGGATGTATTATATGCATTTATATGCTATTTTATATGATTTTAGGACTAACCTATTAACCTAGAGCCCAGTGCCAGTTTCTGTTATTTCCTTCTTTTTGAGTTTTACAGAAAAAGAATAGCAAACGGAGTCCAAACCTGCCAATTTTTGTGGATTTTTTATGGACCAAAAGAAGCCCCCGAAGTAAAAGAGTTCGGCCAGAAAAGTCCCGAGCCATCCACGAGGGTGGAGGGCATGCCCTACCCCCCTGGACGTGCCCCCTATCTCGTGGATGACTCAGAGACCCCCCCTGACGTGAGACCGACGCCAAAAATTCCTATAAATACATAAACCCCCGAAAAGAAACCTAGATCGGGAGTCTCGTCGCCGCAAGCCTCTGTAGCCATGAAAAACCAATCAGGACCCTATTCCGGCACCCTGCCAGAGGGGGGATCCATCACCGGTGGCCATCTTCATCATCCCGGCGCTCTCCATGACGAGGAGGGAGTAGTTCACCCTCGGGCTAAGGGTATGTACCAGTAGCTATGTGTTTGATCTCTCTCTCTCTCTCTCTCTCTCTCTCTCTCTCTCGCTCGCTCTCTCTCTCTCTCTCTCTCTCTCGTGTTCTTGATTTGGCACGATCTTGATGTACCGCGAGCTTTGCTATTATAGTTGGATCTTATGATGTTTCTCCCCCTCTACTCTCTTGTAATTGATTGAGTTTTCCCTTTAAACTTATCTTATCGGATTGAGTCTTTAAGGATTTGAGAACACTTGATGTATGTCTTGCATGTGCTTATTTGTGGTGACAATGGGATATTCACGTGATCCGCTTGATGTATGTTTTAGTGATCGACTTGCGGGTTCAGTGACCTTGTGAACTTAGGCATAGGGGTTGGCACACGTTTTCGTCTTGACTCACCGGTAGAAACTTTGGGGCACTGTTTGAAGTTCTTTGTGTTGGTTTGAATAGATGAATCTAAGACTGTGTGATGCATATCGTATAATCATACCCGCGGATACTTGAGGTGATATTGGAGTATCTAGGTGACATTAGGGTTTTGGTTGATTTGTGTCTTAAGGTGTTATTTTACTACGAACTCTAGGGCTGTTTGTGACACTTATAGGAATAGCCCCAATGGATTGATCGGAAAGAATAACTTTGAGGTGGTTTCGTACCCTACAATAATCTGTTCGTTTGTTCTCCGCTATTAGTGACGTTGGAGTGACTCTTTGTTGAATGTTGAGGGATTTTTATATGATGTAATTATGCTATCATTGTTGAGAGAACTTGCACTAGTGAAAGTATGAACCCTAGGTCTTGTTTCGAAGCATTGCAATACCGTTTTCGCTCACTTTTACCACTAGTTACCTTGCTGTTTTTATAATTTCAGATTACAAAAACCTTTATCTACCATCCATATTGCACTTGTATCACCATCTCTTCGCCGAACTAGTGCACCTATACAATTTACCATTGTATTGGTTGTGTTGGGGACACAAGAGACTCTTTGTTATTTGGTTGTAGGGTTGTTTGAGAGAGACCATCTTCATCCTACGCCTCCCACGGATTGATAAACCTTAGGTCATCCACTTGAGGGAAATTTGCTACTATCCTACAAACCTCTGCACTTGGAGGCCCAACAACGTCTACAAAAAGAAGGTTGCATAGTAGACATCAAGCTCTTTTCTGGCACCATTGCCGGGGAGGTTAGTGCTTGAAGGTATATCTTTAGATCTTGCAATTGAATCTTTTAGGTTCTTGTTTTATGACTAGTTTAGTTTATAAAATAAAACTACAAAAAAATAGAATTGAGGGTGCCTCATATGCTTCATCTTTTTAATATCTTTTGTGAGAATAAGGATTTCGATAATTGTGCTCAATTGCTAGAGGAAGAATGCAATAAAATGTTTGGCACTAAATATTTGATTGATGAGCATGATTGCAATGTTATTAGTATGAATTCCTTGAATATCCATGATGCTAATGATATGCAAAGCCACAAGCTTGAGGATGCTATGTTTGATGAATATGATATTTTTTGTCCCCCAAGTTTTGATGAGCAAATTTATTATGATGATAGCATGCCTCCTATTTATGATGATTATATTGATGAAAGTGGGTTTGGAAGAGTGTCAACTTTAGGAAGTAATGATTCCACTATTCTGGAGGGTGTTGAATCTTATTGTGACAATTATGAAAGTAGATTTGGAGAGGTCATGACTTTATTTAGTGATGAACCCACTATTTCGAAAGAGGTTCCAATTGATTATGAGAACAAAGTTGCTATCTATGATGATTATTGTGATGACATGTATGCTATAAAGAATAATGATAGCCATGAAACTTGTTATTACGATTTTAGCTTTCAATTGGATTATGCCTCGCATGATAGTTATTTTGTTGAGTTTGCTCCCACTACTATTCATGAGAAGAATTTTGCTTGTGTGGAGAGTAATAAAATTTATATGCTTGGGGATGATAAAAAGAATGCTTTATGTGCTGGTTATATTATTGAATTCATTCATGATGCTACTGAAAATTACTATGAGTGAGGAATATATGCTTGTAGGAATTGCAATAATATCAAGTTTCCTCTCTATGTGTTGAAAATCTTGAAGTTATGCTTGTTTTGCCTTCCTATGCTAGTTGATTATTGCTTCCATAAGTTGTTTGCTCACAAAATCCCTATGCATATGAAGTGGGTTAGGATTAAATGTGTTAGTCATATTCTTCATGATGCTCCCATTATATATCAATTCTTATCTTTTATACGAGCATCATTGAAATAATCATGCCTAGCTAAAAAGGCATTAAAGAAAAGCGTTTGTTGGAAGACAACCCAATATTTACCCCTACTATTTTTGTGTGTTAACATGATTAAGATACTGTAGTAATCATGTTTTATAGCTTTTGTTTCAATGAAGTGCCAAGTAGAACCTTTGGGAAGACTTGGGTGAAAGTTAATGTGATCTTGCTGTAAAAAACAGAAACATTGTGCCCACGAGAATAATTTTCATTTTTAACAGAAGAGAGCTTTCAAGTTGATTCTTTTTGAATAATATTAATAGAAAAATTTCTCACGTCCACCAGTTTATTTCAGAATTTTTGGGGTTACATAAGTATCCGAGATTTACATATTACTACAGACTGTTCTATTTTTGATAGATTCTGTTTTCTATGTGTTGTTTGTTTATTTTGATGAATCTATGAGTAGTATCAGAGGGTATGAACCATAGAGAAGTTGTAATACAGTAGATATTACACCAATATGAATTTAGAATGAGTTCACAATAGTACCAAAAGTGGTGATTTATTTTCTTATACTAACGGAGCTTACGAGTTTTCTTTTGAGTTTTGTGTTGTGAAGTTTTCAAGTTTTGGGTAAAGATCAATGGATTATGGAATAAGGAGTGGCAAGAGTCGAAGCTTGGGGATGCCTAAGGCACCCCAAGGTAATATTCAAGGACAACCAAGAGCCTAAGCTTGGGGATGCCCCGGATGACATCCCCTCTTTTGTCTTTGTTCATCGGTAACTTTATTGGGAGCTATATTTTTATTCACCACATGATATGTGTTTTGCTTGGATCGTCATTTTTTTTGCTTGCTGTTTGAATAATATCCCAAGATCTGAAATTCTTAAATGTTAGAGAGTCTTCACATAGTTGCATAATTATTCGACTACTCATTGATCTTCACTTATATCTTTCGGAGTAGTTTGTCGTTTGCTCTAGTGCTTCACTTATATCTTTTAGAGCACGACGGTGGTTTTATTTTGAAGAAATTGATGAACTCTCATGGTTCACTTATATTATTTTGAGAGTCCTTTAGAACAACATGGTAATTTGCTTGGGTTATAAATTTAGTCCTAATATGATGGACATCCAAGAGGGATATAATAAAAACTTTCATATAAAGTGCATTGAATACTATGAGAAGTTTGATTCTTTATGATTGTTTTGAGATGTGAGGATGGTGATATTAGAGTCATGCTAGTGAGTAATTGTGGATTGTAGAAATACTTGTTTGAAGTTTGTGATTCCCGTAGCATGCACGTATGGTGAACCGTTATGTGATGAAGTCCGAGCATGATTTATTTATTGATTGTCTTCCTTATGAGTGGCGGTCGGGGACGAGCGATGGTATTTTCTACCAATCTACCCCCCTAGGAGCATGCATGTAGTACTTTGTTTTGATAACTAATAGATTTTTGCAATAAGTATGTGAGTTCTTTATAACTAATGTTGAGTTCATGGATTATACGCACTCTCACCCTTCCACCATTACTAGCCTCTCTTGTGTCGCGTAACTTTTGCCGATACCATATACCCACCATATACCTTACTCAAAACAGCCACCATACCTACCTATTATGGTATTTCCATAGCCATTCCGAGATATATTGCCATGCAACTTTTCACCGTTCCATTTATTATGACATGCATCATCATTGTCATATTGCTTTGCATGATCATGTAGTTGACATCGTATTTTTGGCAAAGCCACCATTCATATTTTTTCATACATGTCACTCTTGATTCATTGCACATCCCGGTACACTGCCGGAGACATTCATATAGAATCATATTTTGTTCTAAGTATCGAGTTGTAAGTAAATAAAAGTGTGACGATCTTCATTATTAGAGCATTATCCCAGTGAGGAAAGGATGGTGGAGACTATGATTTGCCTACAAGCCGGGATGAGACTCCAGACAAAAAAGAAAAAAAGAAAAAAAAGAGGCCAAAGAAAGGAGAAGGCCCAAATAAAAAAAATAAAAAAAATGAGAGAAAAAGAGAGAAAGGGCAATGTTACTATCCTTTTACCACACTTGTGCTTCAAAGTAGCACCATGATCTTCATGATAGAGAGTCTCCTATGTTGTCACTTCCATATACTAGTGGGAAATTTTCATTATAAAACTTGTTTTGTATATTCCAATGATGGGCTTCCTCAAATTACCCTAGATCTTCGTGAGCAAGCGAGTTGGATGCACACCCACTTAGTTTCTCTTTGAGCTTTCATATACTTATAGCTCTAGTGCATCCGCTGCATGGCAATACCTACGCACTCACATTGATATCTATTGATGGGCATCTCCATAGCCCATTGATACGCCTAGTTGATGTGAGACTATCTTCTCTTTTTTGTCTTCTCCACAACCACCATTCTATTACACCTATAGTGCTATATCCATAGCTCACGCTCATGTATTGCGTGAAGATTGAAAAAGTTTGAGAACATCAAAAGTATGAAACAATTGCTTGGCTTGTCATCGGGATTGTGCATAATTTAAATATTTTGTGTGATGAAGATAGAGCATAGCCAGACTATATGATTTTATAGGGATAACTTTCTTTGGCCATGTTATTTTGAGAACACACAATTGCTTTGCTTTATTAGTGTGCTTGAAGTATTATTGTTTTTATGTCAATATTAAACGTTTGTTTTGAATCTTATGGATCTGAATATTCTTGCCACAATAAAGAAGATTACATTGATAAATATGTTAGGTAGCATTCCACATGAAATTTTTTGTTTTTATCATTTACCTACTCGAGGATGAGCAGGAATTAAGCTTGGGGATGCTTGATACGTCTCCAATGTATCTATAATTTTTTATTGTTCCATGCTATTATATTATCCATCTTGGATGTTTTATATGCATTTATATGCTATTTTATATGATTTTTGGACTAACCTATTAACCTAGAGCTGAGTGCCAGATTCTGTTTTTTCCTTGTTTCTGAGTTTTATAGAAAAAGGAATAGCAAACAGAGTCTAATTGACCTGCCAATTTTTGTGAATTTTTTGTGGACCAAAAGAAGCCCCCGAAGTAAAAGAGTTGGGCCAGAAGAGTCCCGAGCCATCCACGAGATTGGAGGGCGCGTCCTACCCCCTGGGCGCGCCCCTCTATCTCGTGGATGACTCAGAGACCCCCCTGACGTGAGACCGACGCCAAAAAATCCTATAAATACAGAAACCCCCGAAAAGAAACCTAGACCGGGCGCTCCGCCACCGCAAGCCTTTGTAGCCACAAAAAACCAACCGGGGCCCTATTCCGGCACCCTGTCGGAGGGGGGATCCATCACCGGTGGCCATCTTCATCATCCCGACGCTCTCCATGACGAGGAGGAGTAGTTCATCCTCGGGGCTGAGGCTATGTACCAGTAGCTATGTGTTTGATCTCTCTCTCTCTCTCTCTCGTGTTCTTGATTTGGCACAATCTTGATGTACCGCGAGCTTTCCTATTATAGTTGGATCTTATAATGTTTCTCCCTCTTTACTCTCTTGTAATGGATTGAGTTTTCCCTTTGAAGCTATCTTATCGGATTAAGTCTTTAAGGATTTGAGAACACTTGATGTATGTCTTGCATGTGTTTAACTGTGGTGACAATGGGATATTCACGTGATCCACTTGATGTATGTTTTGGTGATCAACTTGCGGGTTGAGTGACCTTGTGAACTGGTTGGCACACATTTTCGTCTTGACTCTCCGGTAGAAACTTTGGGCACTCTTTGAAGTTCTTTGTGTTGGTTTAAATAGATGAATTTGAGATTGTGTGATGCATATCGTATAATCATACCCGCGGATACTAAAGGTGACATTGGAGTATCTAGGTGACATTAGAGTTTTGGTTAATTTGTGTCTTAAGGTGTTATTTTACTACAAACTCTAGGGTTGTTTGTGACACTTATAGGAATAGCCCAATGGATTGATCGGAAAAAATAACATTAAGGTGGTGCCGTAAACTACAATAATCTCTCCATTTGTTCTCTGCTATTAGTGACTTTGGAGTGACTCTTTGTTGCATGTTGAGGGATTGTTAGATGATCTAATTATGTTATCATTTTTGAGAGAATTTGCACTAGTGAAAGTATGAACCCTAGGTCTTGTTTTGAAGCATTGCAATACCGTTTTTGCTCACTTTTACCACTAGTTACCTTGCTGTTTTTATAATTTTAGATTACAAAAACCTTTATCTACCATCCATATTGCGCTTGTATCACCATCTTTTTGCCGAACTAGTGCACCTTTACAATTTAACATTGTATTGTGTGTGTTGGGGACACAAGAGACTCTTTGTTATTTGGTTGCAGGGTTTGTTGAGAGAGACCATCTTCATCCTACGCCTCCCACGGATTGATAAACCTTAGGTCATTCACTTGAGGGAAATTTGCTACTGTCCTACAAACCTCTGCACTTGGAGGCCCAACAACGTCTACAAGAAAAAGGTTGTGTTGTAGACATCAGCACCGTGGTTGGCGAGGGCGCACATGGAGGAGGTGCGGCGACGGCGAAGCGACTCCGCCTACGACATCGACTCGCCCGCTTAGGGGCGTTGGTTCGCCTTCGAGCACGAGGAGGCCAGGCAGCGCGGTGTCCGTGATGTCTCTCATGGCTCCCTGCTGCCGCCCCTCGTTGTTCGCGACGAGGACCAGGTGGTGGAGGCCGCCTACCAGGCGGCCCTGGCGGCTGTCCTCTGAGAGAGCGAGGAGGAGGAGCGGCATAGGGAGGAGGAGGAGGAGGCAGCTTACGTGGCGCGCATGGCAGAGGCTTGGCGTTGTCCGCGGTTGGCGATTACGTAGTGCCTCCGCTGGCCCCGCCTTCTCCAGCCAAGGCCGAGCCGGAGTCGACCCCCATCGAGCGCTACAGCTGAACCGGGGTGGTGCGCGAGTGGGACAACGCGTCGACGATCTGGATGGGGGCGACGGAGGCGCAAGAGCGAGGAGGAGCACCGCGAGGCCGAGGAGGAGGCGTGCCGTGCCTAGCCGGCGGCGGCACAACCCGCGGCGAATGATGTCGCCACGGCCTGGAATAGAGCGTTACCCTGGGCCGGGCCAGCGCCAGCGTTGATCAACCTCACCGGCCCCGACGACGACGACAACGAGGACGCCTAGGGCATCGCGCCTTGTCGTAGTTTAGTTTTATTTAATGTAAATGTGGACGCGTGGACTCTCGCCGGCCTTTGTGGCCGGCATTAATGTTTTTCTATTTTCAAAAAGAATTGTGTTCTTTTTTTTGTGCGTCCTAAAAAATAGATCGAGCCAGCGTTGGGCGACCCAAACGCGAAAACGGAGCCAACCCAAAGGCGATGTTACTGGGCCGGCCTATCAAAATTTCAATAGATCGCACCTGAAGTTCGCTCGCTCGTGGGTAGTATGAAAAATCCCCAAAAAGTGCCTCTCCTCATGGATCGAACACGCGCCGTGAAATTTCAGATGGCTAACCACCTGACCTAAGTACGTGCTAGTGACCAAGTACACGGCGAATTATTTAAGAACATTTATAGCCGCGCAATTTATTGCATATCTACCATTTACTGTAGCCTTTGACTTTTCAACTAGTTGGAAACATTTCAGAAAAAGTTCATGAATTACAAAACAAAATCATTGATTTTGAAAAAAAGTTCATAATTTTGAGAAAAGGTTCATCGAATTTGAAAAAGTTCACCCATTTTGAAAAGTAGTTCACAAATATTGAGAATAAAGTTCACATATATAAGAAAAGTTCATCAAATTTTGAAAAAGGTTCACCGATTTGAAAAAAAGTTCATCAAATTTTTTAAAAAGCTTCAACAATTTTGTAAAAAGTTCACCGATTTTGAAAAAAGTTCATCAACTTTGAAAATAGGTCATGATTTTTGAAAAAAAAGTTCATCAAATTTGAAAAAAAAGTTCATTAAATCTGAAAAAAGTTCATTGATTTTGAAAAAAATCATCATATTTGAAAAAAGTTCAATGATTTTAAAGGAATATTCATCGAATTTGAAAAAAGATTCATAAAATTGGAAAAAGTTCATCGATGAAACAAGTTCATGAATTTTGAAAAAATAAAAGAAAAAGGAAAGGAAAAAGATAGAAGAAACCCGACCAAAACAAAACAACTGAAAAAAAAACACAACACATGTTATTTAAATTTAAAGAAGTATAAAGGAAGGTAATTATCACAAAGGGAATATATAACTTTGTTTCACACAGGATCAATGCAATCCTGATGGGCGCGGCTTGCCTGCGGCAGCTGTGTGCGACCATCCATGCGATCCAACTATCGCAATGCTATGACGCCTTGCTCTAGAATTTCTACGAAAAGAAAAACAAAATACACATCCTAATACAGATTCCCTTCTGTAATATTCTCATCATTAAAACAGAACGCAAAACTGGATGGGATAATCCAGTCTCACACTGTCCCACGAATAGATCCACAACATATACAAAAGTGCACCAAAATGTAAATCTATTGCTCATAGGAGACATGAGCGACCTACAGCCTTGAGGGCGCACAACATCAATAGCGGCTTCTATTGAATTGAGCAGCAAAGTAATCCACGTCCCTGGTGGCATATCCAAGTCTGGCGTCCCCATGGCTTCTCCGAGGAGTGGTCCGGGGAACCAGGAGGGTGACGATTAATCTCACACCCCAAAAGTAAGAAACCCGACTCAGTTCTTGTTGGTGAATCTTTCCATTAACTGCGACATGATCCCGAGTGTTGGACAGAAAAAAGCAGCATGATGCACCCTTGTAGAACTTCTATAGAAACCGTGATCACAATCTGCGGATGGCAAACAATGATGGAAAGTTAGTTCTTTTCCATTTAGAAAAACAAAGCAGTACCATGTACAGTACCCCCATCTCAAATTTAATTGCATGTGCAGACGTTCTTGTAGGATCTCTGATTTCAATTCCTGGAAAGCATCCAACACAGTTATTTATATTCCTTTTACAATGCATATAGTTCCTGGAAAGTAATAACTAAATCAAATCCTAATTGATATAGGATCAGCAAGAAACCGAAGTAAATCACAACGATGAAAGGGTACCAAAGCTTGGCATGAAATTTTTATCTGAAGAGGAAGCCTATTTATTTTATAACAGCTAGTTTTAGCATCCGAAGAAGCAGGGGCCATAAAGTGACAAACTCTTCTACAATTCAACAACGAACAATTACATGCTCTTGTCAAGGTATGGATTTTTTTTGTTTTGATGCTGATCACTTCTTTATGCTCTAAGACAATTACTACAACTTATAGGCCATCGTTGGGAAGATAAAAAAGAGGAGACATTCAGTTACAGTAGGCCTAAAACATGATGTGGTTGTGATGCCCGTATGAAGATTAGCCTTAGAAATGGATTTTATTATGTGTATGAATTCGAGGTGTCACAGAGCCACACTCTTGCTCATGGAATCATGGCCCAATACTTGAGATCTAAGAGAAACATGATAGAAGCACAGATAGCAAATGTAGAGGTCGCAAAGTCGGTTGGCTTTTCAAATAAAGCAACAATCGATTTTATGGCCAAAGAAGCAGGTGGAAGTGACAACCTTGGCTTTACACCTCAAGATATGAAAAATCGTTTCTACTCAAAGAGAACAATAAAAGCGAATGTAGGTGACATAGGGGGAGTATTAGAATACAAGGAGAAAAAGGTCTTGGAAGATGACAACTTTTATTATTCAATTCAAGTGGATGAGGATCAGTTGACAACTAATATTTTTTTGCGCTGACTCCAAAATGGTTTCAGACTATGAAATATTTGGCGATGTTATATGCTTTGACACCACATACAGAAAACTAGATGATGGACGTCCATTTGGTTTGATTGTAGGGGTGAATAATGACCAGAAAACTATTGTCTTTGGTGTTGCAATTTTCTATGATGAAACCACTGCTAGTTTTGGTTGGCTTTTCAGAACTTTCCTAAAAGTTATGTTAGGAAAACATCCACGTAAAATTCTCACAATTGAAGATGCGGCAATGGCGAAGGCAATTCGTGAAGTCTCCCCTCACTCTCACCATAGACTTGTGTGTGGCATATGAATAAAAATGCTTGCAAGCACCTCGCCAGAGTTGTTGATGAATATAAGAAGTTCAATGTTGATTTTCAGCACTGTATTTATGATATAAAAGAGGAGGATGAATTTTTAGGTGCATGGGATAAAATAATTGACAAGTATGAACTGCATGATAATGAATGGCTGCAAAGGCTATTTGAGAAAAAAAAGAACATTGGGCACTAGTGTACGGTAAAAATATGTTCTCCGCCGACATGAGTACCACCCAAAGAAGTGAAAGAATGAACAATGAACTGAAGAGATACACTAGTATTAAATATTATACTTACTTTCTTTGAGCATTTTGAATGGCTAGTTTCAGATAAAAGATGTCAAGAGGTGAAGTATGACTTTAAAGCAACAAAGACTACTCCCAAGTTGAAGGTTGAATCTAGCTATATGTTAAAACAAGCTATAGCTACATATACTCCAGCAATATTCAAGATGGTTCAAGATCAAGTGCTTCAGACTTTGAACTACTACACATTGCTTTGTGATGAAAGTGACACATAGCTGAAGATTTATTCAGTAAAATTTCATGGCACACAACATGAGCATGTTGTTATATTCATTCTAAAAGAAGAAAAGGTTAGATGTAGTTGCAAAAGTTTTGAGTTTGCTGGAATTCTTTGCTCTCATTGCTTAAAGGTACTTGATATTAATAATATCGAACATATCGTTGGGGAATATATCTTGAAAAGATGGACAATTGATGCCAAAATTCTAGATAAAACAAGCAAATGCAACCCGCATGATAACCTAAAAGCAAAAATGTCTAACCGCTACAAGGAATTATGTAGAATATTTGTGAAAATAGTTGCTCGTGCTGTTGGGGAATGTTGCATAAAATAAAAAATTTCCTACGTTCACCAAGATCAATCTATGAGTTCATCTAGCAACGAGAGAGAAAGATGCATCTACATACCATTTGTAGATCGCGTGCGGAAGCGTTCAAGAGAACGGGGTTGAGGTAGTCGTTCTCGTCATGATCCTATCACCGGAGATCCTAGCGCCGAACGGACGGCACCTCCGCGTTCAACACACGTACGGTCAGCGTGACGTCTCCTCCGTCTTGATCCAGCAAGGGGGAAGGAGAGGTTGATGAAGATCCAGCAGCACGACGGCGTGGTGGTGGATGCAGCAGGGCTCCGGCAGGGCTTCGCCAAGCAACTACGGGAGGAGGAAGAGGTGTAGCAGGGGGAGGAAGGCGCCAAGACTCAGGGTCCGGCCGCCCTCCCTCCCCCCTCCTTTATATATTCCCCCTGGGGGGGAGCGCCGGCCCTGAAGATGAGAATCTCCCAAGGGGGCGGCGGCCAGGGGGGTTGGAGTGCCCACCAAGGCAAGTGGTGCGCCCCCCACCCTCGGGTTTCCAACCCTAGGAGCAGGGGGGCCCCAAGGGGGGCGCACCAGCCCACTAGGGGCTAGTTCCCCTCCCACTTCAGCCCACGGGGCCCTCCGGGATAGGTGGCCCCACCCGGTGGACCCCGCGACCCTTCCGGTGGTCCCGGTACAAATACCGGGTGACCCTGAAACTTTCCCGATGGCCGAAATAGCACTTCCTATATATAATTCTTTACCTCCGGACCATTCCGGAACTCCTCGTGACGTCCGGGATCTCATCCGGGACTCCGAACAACATTCAGTTTGCTGCATACTCATATTCATACAACCCTAGCGTCACCAAACCTTAAGTGTGTAGACCCTACGGGTTCGGGAGACATGCAGACATGACCGAGACGGTTCTCCGGTCAATAACCAACAGCGGGATCTGGATACCCATGTTGGCTCCCACATACTCCTCGATGATCTCATCGGATGAACCACGATGTCAAGGATTCAAGCAACCCCGTATACTATTCCCTTTGTCAAATGGTATGTTACTTGCCCGAGATTCGATCATCGGTATCCCAATACCTCGTTCAATCTCGTTACCGGCAAGTCACTTTACTCGTACCGTAATGCATGATCCCGTGACTAGACACTTGGTCACTTTGAGATCATTATGATGATGCACTACCGAGTGGGCCCAGTGATACCTCTCCATAATACAGAGTGACAAATCCCAGTCTCGATCCGTGTCAACCCAACAGACACTTTTGGAGATACCTGTAGTGCACCTTTATAGTCACCCAGTTACGTTGTGACGTTTGGTACACCCAAAGCACTCCTACGGTATCCGGGAGTTACACGATCTCATGGTCTAAGGAAAAGATACTTGACATTGGAAAAGCTCTAGCAAAATGAACTATACGATCTTGTGCTATGCTCAGGATTGGGTCTTGTCCATCACATCATTCTCCTAATGATGTGATCCCGTTATCAACGACATCCAATGTCCATAGTCAGGAAACCATGACTATCTGTTGATCAACGAGCTAGTCAACTAGAGGCTCACTAGGGACATGTTGTGGTCTAAGTATTCACACGTGTATTACGATTTCCGGATAATACAATTATAGCATGAATAAAAGACAACTATCATGAACAAAGAAATATAATAATAATCCTTTTATTATTGCCTCTAGGGCATATTTCCAACAGTCTCCCACTTGCACTAGAGTCAATAATCTAGTTACATTGTGATGTATCGAACACCCATAGAGTTCTGGTGTTGATCATGTTTTGCTCGCGGAAGAGGTTTAGTCAACGGATCTGCGACATTCAAATCCGTATGTACTTTGCAAATATCTATGTCTCCTTCTTGAACATTTTCACGGATGGTGTGAAACGACGCTTGATGTGCCTGGTCTTCTTGTGAAACCTGGGCTCCTTGGCAAGGGCAATAGCTCCAGTGTTGTCACAGAAGAGAGTGATCGGCCCGATGTATTGGGTATGACTCCTAGGTCGGTGATGAACTCCTTCATCCATATTGCTTCATGCGCTGCCTCCGAGGCTGCCATGTACTCCGCTTCACATGTAGATCCCGCCATGACGCTTTGCTTGCAACTGCACTAGCTTAATGCTCCACGATTCAACATATACACATATCCGGTTTGTGACTTAGAGTCATCCAGATCTGTGTCGAAGCTAGCATCGACGTAACCCTTTACGATGAGCTCTTCGTCACCTCCATAAACGAGAAACATGTCCTTTGTCCTTTTCAGGTACTTCAGGATATTCTTGACCGCTGTCCAGTGTTCCTTGCCGGGATTACTTTGGTACCTTCCTACCAAACTTACGGCAAGGTTTACATCAGGTCTGGTACACAACATGGCATACATAATAGATCCTATGGCTGAGGCATAGGGGATGACACTCATCTCTTCTTTATCTTTTGCCGTGGTCGGGCATTGAGCTGAGCTCAATCTCACACCTTGCAATACAGGCAAGAACCCTTTCTTGGACTAATCCATTTTGAACTTCTTCAAAATCTTATCAAGGTATGTGCTTTGTGAAAGACTTATGAGGCGTCTCGATCTATCCCTATAGATCTTGATGCCTAATATGTAAGCAGCTTCTCCAAGGTCCTTCATTGAAAAACACTTATTCAAGTAGGCCTTAATGCTGTCCAAGAATTCTATATCATTTCCCATCAAAAGTATGTCATCTACATATAATATGAGAAATGCTACAGAACTCCCACTCACTTTCTTGTAAACGCAGGCTTCTCCATAAGTCTGCATAAACCCAAACGCTTTGATCATCTCATCAAAGCGAATGTTCCAACTCCGAGATGCTTGCACCAGCCCATAAATGGATCGCTGGAGCTTGCACACCTTGTTAGCATTCTTAGGATCGACAAAACCTTCCGGATGCATCATATACAGCTCTTCCTTAAGATAACCGTTAAGGAATGCCGTTTTGACGTCCATCTGCCATATCTCATAATCATAGTATGCGGCAATTGCTAACATGATTCGGACGGACTTAAGCTTCACTACAGGAGAAAAAGTCTCATCATAGTCAACCCCTTGAACTTGTCGATAACCCTTAGCAACAAGTCGAGCTTTATAGACGGTGACATTACCATCCGCGTCCGTCTTCTTCTTAAAGATCCATTTGTTTTCTATCGCTCGCTGATCATCGGGCAAGTCAGTCAAAGTCCATACTTTGTTTTCATACATGGATTGTATCTCGGACTGCATGGCTTCTAGCCATTTGTTGGAATCTGGGCCCGCCATCGCTTCCTCATAGTTCGAAGGTTCACCGTTGTCTAACAACATGATTTCCAGGACAGGGTTGCCATACCACTCTAGTGTGGAACGTGTCCTCGTGGACCTACGAAGTTCAGTAGCAACTTGATCCGAAGTACCTTGATCATCATCATTAATTTCCTCTCCAGTCGGTGTAGGCACCACAGGAACATTTTCTTGAGCTGAAGTACTTTCCGTTTCAAGAGGCAGTACTTCATTGAGTTCTACTTTCCTCCCACTTACCCCTTTCGAGAGAAACTCTTTTTCCAGAAAGGATCCGTTCTTGGCAACAAAGATCTTGCCTTCGGATCTAAGGTAGAAGGTATACCCAATGGTTTCCTTGGGGTATCCTATGAAGACGCATTTTTCTGACTTGGGTTCGAGCTTTTCAGGTTAAAGTTTCTTGACATAAGCATCACATCCCCAAACTTTTAGAAATGACAGCTTAGGTTTCTTCCCAAACCATAATTCATACGGTGTCATCTCAACAGATTTAGAGGGTTCCCTATTTAAAGTGAATGTTGCTGTCTCTAGAGCGTATCCCCAAAATGATAGCGGTAAATCGGTAAGAGACATCATAGATCGCACCATATCCAATAGAGTGCGATTACGATGTTCGGACACACCGTTACGCTAAGGTGTTCCAGGCGGCGTGAGTTGTGAAACGATTCCACATTTTCTTAAGTGTGTACCAAATTCATGACTTAAATATTCTCCTCCACGGTCTGATTGTAAGAATTTTATCTTTCATTCACGTTGATTCTCTATCTCATTCTGAAATTCCTTGAACTTTTCAAAGGTCTCAGACTTGTGTTTCATCAAGTAGACATACCCATATCTACTCAAGTCATCAGTGAGAGTGAGAACATAACGATATCATCCGCGAGCCTCAACGCTCATTGGACCGCACACATCGGTATGTATGATTTCCAATAAGTTGGTTGCTCGCTCCATTGTTCCGGACAACGGAGTCTTGGTCATTTTGCCCATGAGGCATGGTTCGCATGTGTCAAATGATTCATAATCAAGAGACTCTAAAAGTCCATCAGCATGGAGCTTCTTCATGCGCTTGACACCAATGTGACCAAGGCGGCAGTGCCACAAGTATGTGGGACTATCGTTATCAACTTTACATCTTTTGGTATTCACACTATGAATATGTGTAACATTATGCTCGAGATTCATTAAGAATAAACCATTGACCATCGGGGCATGACCATAAAACATATCTCTCATATAAATAAAACAACCATTATTCTCGGATTTAAATGAGTAGCCATCTCGTATTAAACGAGATCCAGATACAATGTTCATGCTCAAACTTGGCACTAAATAACAATTATTGAGGTTCATAACTAATCCCGTGGGTAAATGTAGAGGTAGCGTGCCGACGGCGATCACATCGACCTTGGAACCATTCCCGACGCGCATCGTCACCTCGTCCTTTGCCAGTCTCCGCTTATTCCGCAGCTCCTGCTGTGAGTTACAAATGTGAGCAACGACACTGGTATCAAATACCCAGGAGTTACTACGAGTACTGGTAAGGTACACATCAATTACATGTATATCACATATACCTTTAGTGTTGCCGGCCTTCTTGTCCGCTAAGTATTTGGGGTAGTTCTGCTTCCAGTGACCCTTCCCTTTGCAATAAAAGCACTCAGTCTCAGGCTTGGGTCCATTCTTTGACTTCTTCCTGGCAACTAGCTTACCGGGCGCGGCAACATCTTTGCCTTCCTTCTTGAAGTTCTTCTTACCCTTGCCCTTCTTGACCTTGGTGGTTTTATTGACCATCAACACTTGATGTTCTTTCTTGATTTCAACCTCTGCTGACTTCAGCATTGAGAATACTTCAGGAATGGTCTTCACCATCCCTTGCATATTATAGTTCATCACAAAGCTCTTGTAGCTCGGTGGGAGCGACTGAAGGATTTTGTCAATGACCGGCTCGTCCGGGAGGTTGATCTTCAGCTGGGACAGGCGGTTGTGCAACCCAGACATTTTGAGTATGTGCTCACTGACAGAACTGTTTTCCTCCATCTTACAACTATAGAACTTGTCGGAGACTTCATATCTCTCGACCCGGGCATGAGCTTGAAAAACCTTTTTCAGCTCCTCGAACATCTCATATGCTCCGTGTTGCTCAAAACGCTTTTGGAGCCCCGGTTCTAAGCTGTAAAGCATGCCGCACTGAACGAGGGAGTAATCATCAGCACGTGACTGCCAAGCGTTCATAACGTCTTGGTTCTCTGGGATGGGTGCTTCACCTAGCGGTCCTTCTAGGACATATGCTTTCTTTGTTGCTATGAGGATGATCCTCAGGTTCCGGACCCAGTACGAATAGTTGCTGCCATCATCTTTCAGCTTGGTTTTCTCTAGGAATGCGTTGAAGTTCATGTTGACATGAGCGTTGGCCATTCGATCTACAAGACATATTTTGCAAAGATTTTAGACTAAGTTCATGATAATTAAGTTCATCTAATCAAATTATTTAATGAACTCCCACTCAGATTGAGATCCCTCTAGTCATCTAAGTGTTACACGACCGAGTCAACTAGGCCGTGTCCGATCATCACGTGAGACGGACTAGTTATCATCTGTGAACATCTCCATGTTGATCGTATCTTCCATATGACTCATGTTCGACCTTTCGGTCTCTTGTGTTCCGAGGCCATGTCTGTGTTGGAAATATGCCCTAGAGGCAATAATAAAAGCATTATTATTATATTTCCTTGTTCATGATAATTGTCTTTATTCATGCTATAATTGTGTTATCCGGGAATCGTAATACATGTGTGAATAACAGACATCAACATGTCCCTAGTGAGCCTCTAGTTGACTAGCTCGTTGATCAACAGATAGTCATGGTTTCCTAACTATGGACACTGGATGTCATTGATAACGAGATCACATCATTGGGAGAATGATGTGATGGACAAGACCCAATCCTAAACATAGCACAAGATCGTATAGTTCGTTTGCTAGAGTTTTCCAATGTCAAGTATCTTTTCCTTAGACCATGAGATCGTGTAACTCCCGGATACCGTAGGAGTGCTTTGGGTATGCCAAACGTCACAACATAACTGGGTGACTATAAAGGTAGACTACGGGTATCTCCGAAAGTGTCTGTTGGGTGACATGGATCAAGACTGGGATTTGTCACTCCGTATGACGGAGAGGTATCACTGGGCCCACTCGGTAATGCATCATCATAATGAGCTCAAAGTGACCAAGTGTCTGGTCACGGGATCATGCATTACGGTACGAGTAAAGTGACTTGCCGGTAACGAGATTGAACGAGGTATTGGGATACCGACGATCGAATCTCGGGCAAGTAACATATCGATAGACAAAGGGAATAGCGTACGGGGTTGATTGAATCCTCGACATCGTGGTTCATCCGATGAGATCATCGTGGAGCATGTGGGAGCCAACATGGGTATCCAGATCCCGCTGTTGGTTATTGACCGGAGAGTCGTCTCGGTCATGTCTGCTTGTCTCCCGAACCCGTAGGGTCTACACACTTAAGGTTCAGTTACGCTAGGGTTGTAGGGATATGTATATGCAGTAACCCGAATGTTGTTCGGAGTCCCGGATGAGATCTCGGACGTCACGAGGAGTTCCGGAATGGTCCGGAGGTAAAGATATATATATGGGAAGTCCTGTTTCGGGCATCGGGACAAGTTTCGGGGTTATCGGTATTGTACCGGGACCACCGGAAGGGTCCCGGGGGTCCACCGGGTGGGTCCACCTGTCCCGGGGGGGCCACATGGGCTGTAGGGGGTGCGCCTTGGCCTAATGGGCCAAGGGCACCAGCCCCACATAGGCCCATGCGCCTAGGGTTTGAGGGGGAAAGAGTCCTAGGAGGGGAAGGCACCTCCTAGGTGCCTTGGGGGGAGGGAAACCCCCTTGGCCGCCGCACCCCCTAGGAGATTGGATCTCCTAGGGCCGGCCACCCCCCTTGGCCCTCCTATATATAGTGGGGGGAGAGGAGGGACTTGATACCTGAACGCCTTGGCCTTTGGTTGCCTCCTTCTCCCTCCCCAACACCTCCTCCACCTCCATAGTGCTTACCGAAGCTCTGCCGGAGTACTGCAGCTCCATCAACACCACGCCGTCGTGCTGCTGCTGGTGCCATCTCCCTCAACCTCTCCTCCCTCCCTTGCTGGATCAAGAAGGAGGAGACGTGGCTGTTCCGTACGTGTGTTGAACGCGGAGGTGTCGTCCGTTCGGCGCTGGTCATCGTGATTTGGATCACGTCGAGTACGACTACATCATCACCGTTCTTTTGAACGCTTCCGCTCGCGATCTACAAAGGTATGTAGATGCATCTAATCACTCGTTGCTAGATGAACTCCTAGATGATCTTGGTGAAACGAGTAGGAAAATTTTTGTTTTCTGCAACGTTCCCCAACAGTGGCATCATGAGCTAGGTCTATGCGTAGTTCTTCTTGCGCGAGTAGAACACAATTTGTTGTGGGCGTAGATTTGTCAACTTTCTTGCCGTTACTAGTCCTTTCTTGCTTCAGAGGTATTGTGGGATGAAGCGGCCCGGACCAACCTTACACGTACGCTTACGTGAGACCGGTTCCACCGACTAACATGCACTAGTTGCATAAGGTGGCTGGCGGGTGTCTGTCTCTCCCACTTTAGTTGGAGCGGAATCGATGAACAGGGTCCTTATGAATGGTAAATAGAAGTTGACAAATCACGTTGTGGCTTTAACGTAGGTAAGAAGACGTTCTTGCTAGAACCCTAATTCAGCCACGTAAAAACTTGAAACAACAATTAGAGGACGTCTAACTTGTTTTTGCAGCAAGTGGTTTGTGATATGATATGGCCAAAGTTGTGATGAATGATGAATGATCTATATGTGATGTATGAGATGTTCATGCTATTGTAATAGGATTCACGACTTGCATGTCGATGAGTATGACAACTGGCAGGAGCCATAGGAGTTGTCTTTATTCTTTTATATGACCTGCATGTCATCAAGAAACGCCATGTAAATTACTTTACTTTATTGCTAAACGCGTTAGCCATAGTAGTAGAAGTAATAGTTGGCGAGCAACTTCATGGAGACACGATGATGGAGATCATGATGATGGAGATCATGGTGTCAAGCCGGTGACAAGATGATCATGGAGCCCCAAGATGGTGATCAAAGGAGCTATGTGATATTGGCCATATCATGTCACGTTTATTATTTGATTGCATGTGATGTTTATCATGTTTTGCATCTTGTTTACTTAGAACGACGGTAGTAAATAAGATGATCCCTCACAATAAATTCAAGAAGTGTTCCCCCTAACTGTGCACCGTTGCGACAGTTCGCTGTTTCAAAACACCACGTGATGATCTGGTGTTTTATTCAGACGTTCACATACAACGGGTGTAAGACAGATTTACACATGCAAACACTTAGGTTGACTTGACGAGCCTAGCATGTACAGACATGGCCTCGGAACACAGAAGACCGAAAGGTCGAGCATGAGTCGTATAGAAGATACGATCAACATGAAGATGTTCACCGATGTTGACTAGTCCGTCTCACATGATGATCGGACACGGTCTAGTTTAACTCGGATCATGTAATACTTAGATGACTAGAGGGATGTCTAATCTAAGTGGGAGTTCATTAATAATTTGATTAGTTGAACTTAATTATCATGAACTTAGTCTAAATATTTTACAATATGTCTTGTAGATTAAATGGCCAACGTAGTCCTCAACTTCAACGCGTTCCTAGAGAAAACTAAGCTGAAAGACGATGGCAGCAACTATACGGACTGGGTCCGGAACCTGAGGATCATCCTCATAGCTTCCAAGAAAGATTATGCCCTACAAGCACCGCTTGGTGACGCACCCATTCTCCCTGCAGAACAAGATGTTATGAACGCTTGGCAGGCACGTTTCGATGACTACTCCCTCGTTCAGTGCGGCATGCTTTACAGCCTAGAGCCGGGGCTCCAAAAGCGTTTTGAGAGACATGGAGCATATGAGATGTTCGAAGAGCTGAAAATGGTTTTCCAAGCTCATGCCCGGGTCGAGAGATATGAAGTCTCCGACAAATTCTTCAGCTGTAAGATGGAGGAAAACAGTTCTGTCAGTGAGCACATACTCACTATGTCTGGGTTGCATAACCGCTTGACTCAGCTGGGAGTTAATCTCCCGGATGATGCGGTCATTGACAGAATCCTCCAGTCGCTTCCACCAAGCTACAAGAGCTTTGTGATGAACTTCAATATGCAGGGGATGGAAAAGACCATTCCTGAGGTATTTGCTATGCTGAAATCAGCAGAGGTAGAAGTCAGAAAGGAACATCAAGTGTTGATGGTCAATAAAACCACTAAGTTCAAGAAAGGCAAGGGTAAAAAGAACTTCAAGAAGGACGGCAAGGAGGTTGCCGCGCCCGGCAAGCAAGCTGCTGGGAAGAAGCCAAAGAATGGACCCAAGCCCGAGACTGAGTGCTTTTATTGCAAGGGAAGCGGTCACTGGAAGCGGAACTGCCCTAAGTACTTAGCGGATAAGAAGGCCGGCAAAACGAAAGGTATATGTGATATACATGTAATTGATGTGTACCTTACTAGTGCCCGTAGTGGCTCCTGGGTATTTGATACCGGTGCAGTTGCTCACATTTGTAACTCAAAGCAGGGGCTGCGGAATAAGCGGAAACTGGCAAAGGACGAGGTGACGATGCGCGTCGGGAATGGTTCCAAGGTCAATGTGATCGCCGTCGGCACGCTACCTCTGCATCTCCCTTCGGGATTAGTTTCAAACCTTAATAATTGTTATTTAGTGCCAGCTTTGAGCATGAACATTGTATCGGGATCTCGTTTAATTCGAGATGGCTACTCTTTTAAATCTGAGAATAATGGTTGTTCCATTTTTATGAGAGATATGTTTTATGGTCATGCTCCTATGGTGAATGGTTTATTCTTTATGAATCTCGAACGTGATGCTACACATGTTCATAATGTGAGTACCAAAAGAAGTAAGGTTGATAATGATAGTCCCACATACTTGTGGCACTGCCGCCTTGGTCACATAGGTGTCAAACGCATGAAGAAGCTCCATGCTGATGGACTTTTAGAGTCTCTTGATTATGAATCATTTGACACATGCGAACCATGCCTTATGGGTAAAATGACCAAGACTCCGTTCTCAGGAACAATGGAGCGAGCAACCGACTTATTGGAAATCATACATACTGATGTGTGCGGTCCGATGAGTGTTGAGGCTCGCGGTGGCTATCGTTATGTTCTCACTCTCACTGATGATTTAAGTAGGTATGGGTATATCTACTTAATGAAACACAAGTCTGAAACCTTTGAAAAATTCAAGGAATTTCAGAGTGAGGTTGAAAATCAACGTGACAGGAAAATCAAGTTTCTACGATCAGATCGTGGAGGAGAATACTTGAGTCACGAGTTTGGGGCACACTTAAGGAAATGTGGAATAGTTTCACAACTCACGCCGCCTGGAACACCTCAGTGTAATGGTGTGTCCGAACGTCGTAATCGCACTCTGTTAGATATGGTGCAATCTATGATGTCTCTTACCGATTTACCGCTTTCTTTTTGGGGCTATGCTTTAGAGACTACCGCATTCACTTTAAATAGGGCTCCGACGAAATCCGTTGAGACGACACCGTATGAATTATGGTTTGGGAAGAAACCTAAGCTGTCGTTTCTAAAAGTTTGGGGATGCGATGCTTATGTCAAGAAACTTCAACATGAAAAGCTCGAACCCAAATCGGAAAAATGCGTCTTCATAGGATACCCAAAAGAAACTATTGGGTACACCTTCTACCTCAGATCCGAAGGCAAGATCTTTGTTGCCAAGAATGGGTCCTTTCTGGAGAAAGAGTTTCTCTCGAAAGAAGTAAGTGGGAGGAAAGTAGAGCTTGATGAAGTATTACCTCTTGAACCGGAGAATGGCGCAACTCAAGAAAATGTTTCTGAGGTGCCAGCACCTAATAGAGAGGAAGTTAATGATAATGATCAAGATACTTCTGATCAAGCCCCTACTGAAATTCGAAGGTCCACGAGGACACGTTCCGCACCAGAGTGGTACGGCAACCCTGTCTTGGAAATCATGCTGTTAGACAATGGTGAACCTTCGAACTATGAAGAAGCGATGGCGGGCCCGGATTCCGACAAATGGCTGGAAGCCATGAAATCCGAGATAGGATCCATGTATGAAAACAAAGTATGGACTTTGACTGACTTGCCCGTTGAGCGGCGAGCCATAGAAAATAAATGGATCTTTAAGAGGAAGACAGACGCGGATGGTAATGTGACCATCTATAAAGCTCGGCTTGTCGCTAAGGGTTATCGACAAGTTCAAGGGGTTGACTACGATGAGACTTTCTCACCGGTAGCGAAGCTGAAGTCCGTCCGAATCATGTTAGCAATTGCCGCATTCTATGATTACGAGATATGGCAAATGGATGTCAAAACGGCATTCCTTAATGGTTTCCTTAAGGAAGAATTGTATATGATGCAGCCGGAAGGTTTTGTCGATCCTAAGAATGCTGACAAAGTGTGCAAGCTCCAACGCTCGATTTATGGGCTGGTGCAAGCATCTCGGAGTTGGAACATTCGCTTTGATGAGATGATCAAAGCGTTTGGGTTTACACAGACTTATGGAGAAGCCTGCGTTTACAAGAAAGTGAGTGGGAGCTCTGTAGCATTTCTCATATTATATGTAGATGACATACTTTTGATGGGAAATGATATAGAACTCTTGGATAGCATCAAGGCCTACTTGAATAAAAGTTTTTCAATGAAGGACCTTGGAGAAGCTGCTTATATATTAGGCATCAAAATCTATAGAGATAGATCGAGACGCCTCATAGGTCTTTCACAAAGCACATACCTTGATAAGATATTGAAGAAGTTCAATATGGATCAATCCAAGAAGGGGTTCTTGCCTGTGTTGCAAGGTATGAAATTGACCTCAGCTCAATGTCCGACCACGGCAGAAGATATAGAAGAGATGAGCGTCATCCCCTATGCCTCAGCCATAGGTTCTATTATGTATGCCATGCTGTGTACCAGACCTGATGTAAACCTTGCCGTAAGTTTGGTAGGAAGGTACCAAAGTAATCCCGGCAAGGAACACTGGACAGCGGTCAAGAATATCCTGAAGTACCTGAAAAGGACTAAGGAAATGTTTCTCGTTTATGGAGGTGACGAAGAGCTCGTCGTAAAGGGTTACGTCGACGCTAGCTTCAACATAGATCTGGATGACTCTAAGTCACAAACCGGATACGTGTATATTTTGAATGGTGGGGCAGTAAGCTGGTGCAGTTGCAAGCAAAGCGTCGTGGCGGGATCTACATGTGAAGCGGAGTACATGGCAGCCTCGGAGGCAGCACATGAAGCAATATGGGTGAAGGAGTTCATCACCGACCTAGGAGTCATACCCAATGCGTCGGGGCCGATCAAGCTCTTCTGTGACAACACTGGAGCTATTGCACTTGCCAAGGAGCCCAGGTTTCACAAGAAGACAAGGCACATCAAGCGTCGCTTCAACTCCATTCGTGAAAATGTTCAAGATGGAGACATAGAAATTTGTAAAGTACATACGGATCTGAATGTAGCAGATCCGTTGACTAAACCTCTCCCTAGAGCAAAACATGATCAACACCAGAATTTCATGGGTGTTCGATTCATCACAGTGTAACTAGATTATTGACTCTAGTGCAAGTGGGAGACTGTTGGAAATATGCCCTAGAGGCAATAATAAAAGCATTATTATTATATTTCCTTGTTCATGATAATTGTCTTTATTCATGCTATAATTGTGTTATCCGGGAATCGTAATACATGTGTGAATAACAGACATCAACATGTCCCTAGTGAGCCTCTAGTTGACTAGCTCGTTGATCAACAGATAGTCATGGTTTCCTGACTATGGACACTGGATGTCATTGATAACGAGATCACATCATTGGGAGAATGATGTGATGGACAAGACCCAATCCTAAACATAGCACAAGATCGTATAGTTCGTTTGCTAGAGTTTTCCAATGTCAAGTATCTTTTCCTTAGACCATGAGATCGTGTAACTCCCGGATACCGTAGGAGTGCTTTGGGTATGCCAAACGTCACAACGTAACTGGGTGACTATAAAGGTAGACTACGGGTATCTCCGAAAGTGTCTGTTGGGTGACATGGATCAAGACTGGGATTTGTCACTCCGTATGACGGAGAGGTATCACTGGGCCCACTCGGTAATGCATCATCATAATGAGCTCAGAGTGACCAAGTGTCTGGTCACGGGATCATGCATTACGGTACGAGTAAAGTGACTTGCCGGTAACGAGATTGAACGAGGTATTGGGATACCGACGATCGAATCTCGGGCAAGTAACATATCGATAGACAAAGGGAATAGCGTACGGGGTTGATTGAATCCTCGACATCGTGGTTCATCCGATGAGATCATCGTGGAGCATGTGGGAGCCAACATGGGTATCCAGATCCCGCTGTTGGTTATTGACCGGAGAGTCATCTCGGTCATGTCTGCTTGTCTCCCGAACCCGTAGGGTCTACACACTTAAGGTTCAGTTACGCTAGGGTTGTAGGGATATGTATATGCAGTAACCTGAATGTTGTTCGGAGTCCCGGATGAGATCCCGGACGTCACGAGGAGTTCCGGAATGGTCCGGAGGTAAAGATTTATATATGGGAAGTCCTGTTTCGGGCATCGGGACAAGTTTCGGGGTTATCGGTATTGTACCGGGACCACCGGAAGGGTCCCGGGGGTCCACCGGGTGGGTCCACCTGTCCCGGGGGGGGCCACATGGGCTGTAGGGGGTGCGCCTTGGCCTAATGGGCCAAGGGCACCAGCCCTACATAGGCCCATGCGCCTAGGGTTTGAGGGGGAAAGAGTCCTAGGAGGGGAAGGCACCTCCTAGGTGCCTTGGGGGGGAGGGAAACCCCCTTGGCCGCCGCACCCCCTAGGAGATTGGATCTCCTAGGGCCGGCCACCCCCCCTTGGCCCTCCTATATATAGTGGGGGGAGAGGAGGGACTTGATACCTGAACGCCTTGGCCTTTGGTTGCCTCCTTCTCCCTCCCCAACACCTCCTCCACCTCCATAGTGCTTAGCGAAGCTCTGCCGGAGTACTGCAGCTCCATCAACACCACGCCGTCGTGCTGCTGCTGGTGCCATCTCCCTCAACCTCTCCTCCCTCCCTTGCTGGATCAAGAAGGAGGAGACGTGGCTGTTCCGTACGTGTGTTGAATGCGGAGGTGCAGTCCGTTCGGCGCTGGTCATCGGTGATTTGGATCACATCGAGTACGACTACATCATCACCGTTCTTTTGAACGCTTCCGCTCGCGATCTACAAAGGTATGTAGATGCATCTAATCACTCGTTGCTAGATGAACTCCTAGATGATCTTGGTGAAACGAGTAGGAAATTTTTTGTTTTCTGCAACGTTCCCCAACAGTCTGTACATGCTAGGCTCGTCAAGTTAACCCTAAGTGTTTTGCATGTGTAAAACTGTCTTACACCCGTTGTATGTGAACGTAAGGATCTATCACACCCGATCATCACGTGGTGCTTCGAAACGATGAAGTTTAGCAACGGTGCACAGTTAGGGGGAACACTTTCTTGAAATTATTATAAGGGATCATCTTATTTACTACCGCCGTTCTAAGTAAACAAGATGCATAAAACATAATAAACATCACATGCAATTATATAAAGTAGTGACATGATATGGCCAATATCATATAGCTCCTTCGATCTCCATCTTCAGGGCTCCATGATCATCTTCTTCACCGGCATGACACCATGATCTCCATCATCATGATCTCCATCATCATGATCTCCATCATCATGATCTCCATCATCGTGCCTCCATGAAGTTGCTCGCCAACTATTACTTCTACTACTATAGCTAACGGTTTAGCAATAAAGTAAAGTAATTACATGGTGTTAAGTCATTGACACGCAGGTCATACAATAATTAAGACAACTCCTATGGCTCCTGCCGGTTGTCATACTCATCGACATGCAAGTCGTGATTCCTATTACAAGAACATGATCTCATACATCACAATATATCATTCATCATTCATCACAACTTCTGGCCATATCACATCACATGACAATTGCTGACGTCCTCTAATTGTTGTTGCATATTTTACGTGGCTGCAATTGGGTTCTAGCAAGAACGTTTTATTACCTACCAATAACCACAACGTGATTTTATCAACTTCTATTTACCCTTCATAAGGACCCTTTTCATCGAATCCGCTCCAACTAAAGTAGGAGAGACAGACACCCGCTAGCCACCTTATGCAACTAGTGCATGTCAGTCGGTGGAACCTGTCTCACGTAAGCGTACGTGTAAGGTCGGTCCGGGCCGCTTCATCCCACAATACCTCTGAAGCAAGAAAAGACTAGTAGTGGCAAGCAAGTTGACAAGATCTACGCCCACAACAGATTTGTGTTCTACTTGTGCAATAGAGAACTGCGCATAGACCTAGCTCATGATGCCACTATTGGGGAACGTTGCATAAAATAAAAAATTTCCTACGTTCACCAAGATCAATCTATGAGTTCATCTAGCAACGAGAGAGAGAGATGCATCTACATACCACTTGTAGATCGCGTGCGGAAGCGTTCAAGAGAATGGGGTTGAGGTAGTCGTTCTCGTCGTGATCCTATCACCGGAGATCCTAGCGCTGAACGGACGACACCTCCGCATTCAACACACATACGGTCAGCGTGATGTCTCCTCCGTCTTGATCCAGCAAGGGTGAAGGAGAGGTTTATGAAGATCCAGCAGCACGACGGCGTGGTGGTGGATGCAGCAGGGCTCCGGCAGGGCTTCGCCAAGCAACTAAGGGAGGAGGAAGATGTGTAGCAGGGGGAGGGAGGCGCCAAGACTCAGGGTGTGTCCGCCCTCCCTACCCCTCCTTTATATAGGCCCCCTGGGGGGGCGCCGGTCCTGGAGATGGGAATCTCCCAAGGGGGCGGCGGCCAGGGGGGTTGGAGTGCCCCCCAAGGCAAGTGGTGCGCCCCCCACCCTAGGGTTTCCAACCCTAGGCGCAGGGGGGCCCAAGGGGGGCGCACCAGCCCACTAGGGGCTGGTTCCCCTCCCACTTCAGCCCACGGGGCCCTCCGGGATAGGTGGCCCCACCCTGTGGACCCCCGGGACCCTTCCGGTGGTCCCGGTACAATACCGGGTGACCCCGAAACTTTCCCGATGGCCGAAACAGCACTTCCTATATATAATTCTTTACCTCCGGACCATTCCGGAACTCCTCGTGACGTCCGGGATCTCATCTGGGACTCCGAACAACATTCGGTTTGCTGCATACTCATATTCATACAACCCTAGCGTCACCGAACCTTAAGTGTGTAGACCCTACGGGTTCGGGAGACATGCAGACATGACCGAGACGGCTCTCCGGTCAATAACCAACAGCGGGATCTGGATACCCATGTTGGCTCCCACATACTCCTCGATGATCTCATCGGATGAACCACGATGTCGAGGATTCAAGCAACCCCGTATACTATTCCCTTTGTGTAACAACCACGATGCGGCTATATCTCCCACGTGTCGAAGCACGACTTAGAGGCATAGCCGCATTGTGGTTTTGTCGCAAGAAGGGTCATCTTCACACAATCCCATGTAATAAATAAGAATGGGATAAAGAGTTGGCTTACAATCGCCGCTTCACACAATGAACATATAATAAATCATACATCATTCAGAGTACACACATATAGTCCAACTACAGACGAAGCCAACAGAAAAGAAGATAACCCAACTGCTAGATCCCCGATCGCCCCAACTGGGCTCCACTACTAATCAACATGAAATGAAACATAGCAATGACCAAGATCTTCGTTGAGCTCCCATCTGAGCTCGGTTCCATCATCTGCACTGGTATCATCGGCACCTGCAACTGTTGTGATATTATCTGGTGAGTCACGAGGACTCAACAATCTCAAAACCCGCGAGATCAAGACTATTTAAGCTTATGGGAAAGGAAGGGGTAAAGTGGTGAGGTTGCAGCAGCGACTAAGCAAGATATGGTGGCTAACATACACAAATAAGAGCGAGAAGAGAGCAAATGGAACGGTCATGAACTAGCAATGATCAAGAAGTGATCCTGAACTCCTACTTACGTCAAACATAACCCAAAACCGTGTTCACTTCCCGAACTCCGCCGAAAAGAGACCATCACGGCTACACACGCGGTTGATGCGTTTTAATTCGGATCTGGTGTCAAGTTATCTACAACCGGACATTAACAAATTCCCATCTGCCTCATAACCGCGGGCATGGCTTTCGAAAGATAATATACCCTGCAGGGGTGTCCCAACTTAGCCCATCACAAGATCTCACGGTCAATGAAGGATATACCTTCTCCCGGGAAGACCCGATCAAACTCGGAATCCCGGTTCGCAAGACATTTCGACAATGGTAAAACAAGACCAGCAAAGCCGCCCGATGTGCCGACAAATCCCGATAGGAGCTGCACATATCTCGTTCTCAGGGCACACCGGATGAGACATCCTATGAGTAAAACCAGCCCTCAAGTTTCCCCGAGGTGGCCCCGCAGTCTACTCAGTTCGGACCAACACTGGAAGGAGCACTGGCCCGGGGGGGGGGGGTTAAAATAAAGATGACCCTTGAGTCTGCAGAACCCAAGGGAAAAAGGCTTAGGTGGCAAATATTAAAACCAAGGTTGGGCCTTGGTGGAGGAGTTTTATTCAAAGCGAACTGTCAAGGGGGTCCCATAAATCACCCAACCGTGTAAGGAACGCAAAATCAAGGAACATAACACTGGTATGACGGAAACTAGGGCGGCAAGAGTGGAACAAAACACCAGGCATAAGGCCGAGTCTTCCACCCTTTACCAAGTATATAGATGCATTAATTAAATAAGAGATATTGTGATATCCCAACATAATCCTGTCCGTCATGAAGCAATCTTCAACTTCACCTGCAACTAACAACGCTATAAGAGGGGCTGAGCAAAGCGGTAACATAGCCAAACAACGGTTTGCTAGGAAGGGTAAAAAGGTTAGAGGCTGACATGGCAATATGGGAGGCATGGTAAAAAAGTGATAGGTAGCGCAACATAGCGATAGAACGGAGCAACTAGCAAGCAAAGATAGAAGTGATATCGAGGGTAATAGTCATCTTGCCTGAAATCCCGCAAGGAAGAAGAACGAGTCCATGAAGAAGACAAACGAACGTAGTCGAGCGAATCCTCACAACTCCGGAACAAAACCGAAGCTAACGAGAGAAGCAAACCGGAAAGAAGCAAACGACATGGTAAACACACAAGCATAATCATGGCATGATGCACAAACAAATATGATGCATGTCCGGTTTAATGAGGCATGGCATGGCAATATGCAAAAACAACACTACAAGTTAAGTGGAGCTCAATATGCAACGAGTTGCGTATTGACGAAACACCACATTCAAATATTTAGTTCTCTCTCGTTTAGGCTAACCAACAATATTAAAAGTTATTAAACATGGCAAAAGGGGTGAAGCATAATAAAACTACCTAGCTAGGCAACTTTAAATGAGGCCGGAAACAACAAACAACAATTCCGGAAAGTCCCCATGTCATTTAGTAGTTTAATGCAAACACAACTTTAAACATTTTAAATGTTGTTATCATGATGCGGATGACATATACAAGTTTATGCAATTTTATGAAAACGTTACAAGAGCATGATACGAGGTATTAATCGCCATGGCGGAAGGAAAAAGGTGCCACGGCGGTGAAACGGAAATGGTGCCACGGCAACATATCCGAAAATGATGCCACGGAAACATATCGGTTCCGGTAGCTCACGAAGATACCGGTGCAAAAGGAAGTGAGCATGAGGGAGTCATGCAAGATGGTGGGGTGAGCCCGGTTACCGGGTTCCCATGGGTCGACGGCATGGCAAACAAGGAGGAACGCGCACGAAACAAACGGGCATGATGCAAACATACGGTTCATCTCATACAACACTCAAGCATTCGTTCACGGGCAGTCGTCATCTCGAGATTATACCTTTGAAGCATGCATTTCGGAGCGGTACGGGTTCGGTACGATGTAGAGGAAGTAGTCGTTCTCGTAGCGGTCATAGTGGAAGTAGTGGTTCACGGACATCGTGGAAGTAGTGGTACTCGCGGGCTTGGCGACGGTAGTTGTACCCATTTTCGTAGATGTTCAGGTCGACGGTAGTTGTACACAATCGTTGTTGGACTTGATGGATCCGAAGGGCTCCGGGTGTCGTGGTACATGGCGAAAACCACGAAGAGGGTACTTGTACTCGCATCGTCGTGGAAGTAGTCGTTCGGGCTCCCGTGCGGACTTGGTGGTCTTTGTCTCTGCAGCGTAGCTGTACAAAAACATCATCGGACTTGGACGAATCCAGAGGCGTGCACAGGCAGTGGTGGTCGTCCATGGAGGGGCACTAGTTGCCGGAGAAGGGCCATGAGGTGCGGCCGAAGGAGCTGGCGAAGGCGGCTGGTCAACACTCTCGAGAATGAGCGTTGCTTCTCGATTTCCAGGTGCACGGGACATGCAAAGGGAAGCGGCGAGCGTCGTGCTTGTTCCCGAACAAAGGACGCCTGAGAGGGACTTGGCGTGGGACTTGCAGAGGAGGTCGAGGCAGTCGGCCGCCAGGGAGACGAAGGCGAGCTTGATGACGAGGCAGCCATGGCCGCTGGCGCACGAGGAAGAGAAGAAGGAGGCGAGGTAGCAGTCTGGTGGTGGGGCTTGGCGCAGGGAAGGCAAGAAGGCGCGGCGGCGGCCTGGACTCGCCGGCATCAAGGAGGGAGACGTGAGGCAGGGGGCGCCGGAGTTGGCCTCTAGTGGCGGCGCGGGAGGCCCGGCGCGGCGTCGGCGAGAGGGTGCAGCAGCTGCTGCTGCTGCCGGCGGCGAGGTCGAGGCAGTTTGGTGGCGACAAGGAGGAAGGAAGAGATGGGATCCAGCGATGCGGGGTCGAGCGGAGGGGAGTTGCGGCGCAAGGGAAGAGATGGGGATCGGGCGCTGCACGCGTGGGATCGGGCAAGTGGCGGCGCAGGAGGGAGAGATCGATGGGAGATGAGGGGAACGAGCAGGGGAGGCTAGGGTTAGAGGCGGCTGGGCCTAGGCGCAGATGGGCCTTGGAGGCTGGGCCAGCCTGGTTGGTGGGCTCTCTTCTCTCTCCCTCTAATTCTTATTTTCCCTAGCAGAAAATTATTAGAGAGAAGAAAAAAAAGAGAGAGGGTTCGGGAAAGAATTTGCGCATGGGGATAATTTTCCCGGACTCACAAAAATGAGTTTGATCCAAGAAAATAGAAAAGGCCAAGGTTGAAAGATGTAAATTCAAACTCATTTGAATTTCACTCAAATGGGTTTGAACTAGGACTTGGTTTTAGAAGTGTCCAAAAATGTTCGGATTTTTGATGGAGCTCCAGAAAATGATGAAAGAAATTATGGGCAAGGTTGGAGACCAAGAATTGAGATAACAATGGCATGGGATATTTTGCAAGTGGGTTATGGTTAAATCCAAATAAATGGCATAATTTTATTATAGCTCCCTAATAATATTGAGAGGCTTTAATATGTTATAAAGAGAAATCACAAGTGAACTCCCTCAATTTAAATGGATCAAAAAATCCATATGATTTATTTAGAAGAGTTATAAAAATTAATGATATGATGGCATGATGAAACGATGCAATGCAAGAGATGACATGATGCAATGCAACAAGCAAAACAAATCACACGACGACTCTCGAAATACAAGGAAGGCATCTGGAGCGTCAGTCTCGGGGCGTCACACTTTGTCAAATGGTATGTTACTTGCCCGAGATGCGATCGTCGGTATCCCAATACCTCATTCAATCTCGTTACCGGCAAGTCACTTTACTCGTACCGTAATGCATGATCCCGTGACCAGACACTTGGTCACTTTAAGCTCATTATGATGATGCACTACTGAGTGGGCCCAGTGATAGCTCTCCGTAATACGGAGTGACAAATCCCAGTCTCGATCCGTGTCAACCCAACAGACACTTTCGGAGATACCTGTAGTGCACCTTTATAGTCACCCAGTTATGTTGTGATGTTTGGTACACCCAAAGCACTCCTACGGTATCCGGGAGTTACACGATCTCATGGTCTAAGGAAAAGATACTTTACATTGGAAAAGCTCTAGCAAAATGAACTATACGATCTTGTGCTATGCTTAGGATTGGGTCTTGTCCATCACATCATTCTCCTAATGATGTGATCCCGTTATCAACGACATCCAATGTCCATAGTCAGGAAACCATGACTATCTGTTGATCAACGAGCTAGTCAACTAGAGGCTCACTAGGGACATGTTGTGGTCTAAGTATTCAAACATGTATTATGATTTCCGGATAATACAATTATAGCATGAATAAAAGATAACTATCATGAACAAAGAAATATAATAATAATCCTTTTATTATTGCCTCTAGGGCATATTTCCAACACGTGCCATTGAGTCAGAAGAAACATACTATAATGATGCTAAGAGTGCAAAGAAATTAGCACAGGATGTGGAGAAATGCTTGAAGATTAGAGCTGATCCAGATTTGGTTAGCCTTGATCGAGATTTGGTTCACGCAGATTCAGATTTGGTTCCCGCTGATCCAGATTTGGTTAGCACTGATTCAGATTTGTTTACCACTGATAAAGATTTGTTTAGTGCTGATACTAATTTGGGTACCTCATGTACTAAAGAAGGTACAAACTATACTAACAATAATTGCCTATACTATTGTTGAACAAAGACTGATGTTTAACATTATAGTGGCAGGAGTGAACATCGCCTCTAGTAGAATTTCAAAACACGGTGAGGGGCTTGCAAAACCAAAAGGTATGAAGGTCAAGGAGAAGACCGTGAAAGGATCAAAAAGGCCCGTTGGTGGATTTCAGAAAGCAACTTCAAAGAAGAAAAAGAACGCAAATAATACTGTGCAAGTAGAGCCTCGTGTCCGCTCGACGGTATAATATTTTGTCACTCGATTCGTATAAAACATTCAACGTGCTGACATTTCTCTATCATTTTTGACATGGTCCTTTGAAGAAAGCAACTTCAAAGAAGGAAAAGAACACAAATGATATTATACAACTACAACCTCATGACCCACCAATGTTAATAATACTATGTCGCTTGTTTCTTATAAAACCTCAGCTGTACTGACCTTTCTCTATCATTTTCTACATGGTCCTATGGATTTTTTCATGAACCAAATGGCTGCATAACAATTACACTACAATGCTATGCTAAGTGCTTCAATGCAGCTATCAATTGGTAATGCCATCCCTATGCCACCATAGACCCAACAACTATTGGCTGGATTCCAACCATACAATGCAGCAATGGTAGAAGCAGTACACACTTTCAAGTTTCCTATTTTTTAGACTTCAGTGTTACTGAACTTTGCTTTCTCCATAGGGGCATCTAACAAATAACATGTACACCTCGCTGCAAGGGACCATTGGGGCCTCTAACTCTGGTTCGATGACAGGAGAAAATCAAGAATTCCTCCACCAACCGAATCCAACATCTATCATAAATGCTTCAATGTTGCAATCAAGTGGTCATACCATCCCAATGCCACCGCAGATCCAAGAGGCATGCAATATTCCAGTGGTATAAACAGCCCACACTTTCATTTCATGTATAATTTCAGAACTTCAATGAAACTGTACTACTCTAATTTTCTTCACAATGTCATCCAAGAAATCACATTTATACATATTTACACCGGCAACAGCATTCTGCACCGAATCCCTCACTAGAAGGGAGCATTGGGACCTCTGACTCTAATTTGATGACAGGACAAAATCAATTCTCAATCAACCAAAGCCAACCCAATCTATTTTGTTCTCAAGAGTTTTATCTCATGTGTGTTAGACTTCTAAGTTGAAACTGATTTTTATTTGAACTTGTATGTACCGTTTACTGAATGCTATTCCATCTCCCTAATCAAATATACTCGTTCACAGAATTATCGATGCACAATATCCGCAAGCATAAAGATCAGTTGACCTCTCAGTTATCCTTCAATTTAAGTGTGGTGATAGGGATCCCAACAATCAATTGTAATTCTATTGAAAAAAGTGCAGTCATAACCATCTGTACAAATGTCAAACCTAGAGGCACATAGCGAGCAGACAATAGATCAATTCGTCCAAGCCTCGAGTTTTGTCGTTCGCATTGCGAGCACAAGATTGAAAATAGCATGGAAAGAATTTTTATTAAACATAACGGATTTGCTCTCAACTTTCTCGCAATTCAATTTGCATCAGATGGGAGAAAAACAAGAAGAAAAGGAGATTTACCCGTGTCTTGTATAGGTGATGCAGAATCCACGAGCTGCAGATGCTACTTGTGAGCTGCATTGGGACTTTATCGAAGAGGAGAGGATGATGCAGTACAATAGAGATTAATATTTCCCTCAGTTATGAAACCAATATTATCAATCTAGTAGGAGAACGAAGCAACACTATGTAAACAAACCTGCACCCAAACAACAAATACTTGCAACCCAACGTGTAGAGGGGGTTGTCAATCCCTCAACGCTATGAGCAACATTAAATTGTATAGGATTTGATAGATAGAACTGACAAAAATACAAAATAATAAAAATTGCAGAAATGTATTTTTTTTTAATATATGATAGAAAATAGACCCGGGGCCATAGTTTTCACTAGAGGCTTCTCTCGAGAAAATAGCATATGGTGGGTAAACAAATTACTGTTGGGCAATTGACAGAAAATCAAATAATTATGACGATATTCAAGGAAATGATCATGTATATATCCATCACTTCCAAGACAAGTAGACTAAAATGATTCTGCATCTACTACTATTACTCGACACATCAACCGCTATCCAACATGCATCTACTGTATTAAGTTCATGAAAGAACCGAGTAACGCCTTAAGCAAGATGATATGATGTAGACAAGATAAACTCACGTATGAAATAAATCCCATCTTGTTACCCTTAATAGCAACGATACATGCGTGTCATGTCTCTTTCTGTCACTGAGATTGAGCACCATAAGATCGAACCCATCACAAAACACCCCTTCCCATGGCAAGATAATGCAATCTAGTTGGCCAAACCAAACAAATAAATCGGAGAAGAAATATGAGGCTATAATAATCACACATAAAAGAGTTCAGAGAAAACCCAAATAAAATTCATGGATAGATCTGATCATAAACTGACAATTCACCGGATCCCAACAATCACACCGCAAAAAGGCATTACATCAAATAGATCTCCAACAACCCCAAGGTGAACATTGTATTGAAGATCAAAAAGATAGAAGAAGCGATCTAGCTACTAATTATGGACCCATAGGTCCGTGGTAAACTACTCACGCATCATCGGAGGGGCAGCAAGGATGATTAAGAACCCCTCTGTGATCGTTTCCCCCTCCGGTAGAGTGCCGAAAAAGGTCTCTAGATAGGATCCATGGTTCTGGAACTTGCGGTGGTGGAAAAAGTATTTCATGGACTCCCTGGTAGGTTTTATGATTTTAGGGTATTTATAGAGGCGGGGGTAGGTCAAACAGAGGCATGTGGGCCCCACTACCTACCAGTGCACGCCCCAGGCCCATGGCGTGCCCTGGTACTTAGTGGGCCACTCCTTCATCTTCTTGTTCCTCCCCGAAGCTTCCAGGGTCTCTTATCACTAGAAAAAAATCTCCAAATTTTTTGTGGCATTTGGACATCGTTTGGTACTAATATTTTGCAAAGTCCAAAACAAGCAAAAAACAACAACTGGCACTGGGCACTAAGTTAATAGGTTAGTCCCCAAAAATGATATAAAGTTGCTTGTAAATGTATATAAAACATCCAAGATTGATAATATAATAGCATGGAACAATAAAAAAATATAGATACATTGGAGACATATCAGCAGGCAGACGACTTTGTTGAGGACGAAAGTGATGACCCGAGCTAGAGCCGAAGATTGCAGTCCCTCTTCCGCCTCCAAGCATCTCTGTCCCACCTTCTTCCTCCCCAAGGGAGCATCAAATCCATGGCACTGACACTATGGTTGACGGCGTCCTTCCTCTCGCTCCCTTGACCCCTCCTCCAAGCTCCTCCACAAGCCCGACTCACTGCCCTATTGTGTGGTTGCCCCGCAGGTTCGGCCGGCATCGGTTCTGGTCAAGCTACTGCAGGAGTAGGTCCGACACGTGCATGCGAGCTGTGGCCAGCCGAGCCTGGGAGGGATGGGTTGCGGTCCCGTAGCCGCTTGCAAGGCTCCGCGCCTCTAAGCGACGACATAGGTCTGGCCGGTGCCGATGGGGGCTCCGGTTCCAGCCAAGTTGGGTGGGAAGGGATGTGGTCCCGCAGCTGCCTGCCAGGCTTCGCGCCTCTGAGCGGCGATGTAGGTCTGGCCGGCGCTGATGGGGCCTCCTGTTCCACCCAAGTTGCTGCATGAATGGACGGCCGAAGGAGAACGGGGCTGCGAACGCGCTAGCTCGTCTAGGTGGATGCCAGATAGAGGTACAGCGGCGGAAAGGCCCTAGTGTCATGCCCTGCTCTTGTTAGGATCATATCAGAGAGCTAGGGTTCATGAAAGAATGTGGAATTGGGGAAAGTATGTGATAATATGCGGAGTATATTCCCTTTAATAGGAATTATATGTCTTGGAGATTTGCTCTTAAAGAATAGTTTGATAAAGCTAAAACATAAAGAGGAGCGGGCTTTATAGCTGCAATGGCAACAAGGCGAACGAAACAGTAAGACTGAAAAGTTACAGTAACATTAAACGCTTCAGCGAGATGACGAGCAGTGCGAGCCGTCAGATCTTTAGGAGGCATTTAATCTTGATCATTCGTTAACTAAATCTTGACATCTATTCTTCTGAATATAAGCCGACCTGGCAAAATCCCCCTCTGAAACCAAAATTGTCCTCAAGGAGTAGGTGCTCTACTGAACCAGGATTTGATTGTCGACTTGAAGAATGCAGGAAATGTCATCTTGATGAAATCTGCGTCCTCCCAGGAGGCGTCATCAGGCGGCAAAGTCGCCCACTAAACAAGCCATTGGACGACAGGCATGTTGTTGCGAGGTATCTGCCTAGTCTCCGAAATAAGAACTAGTTCAATCTTGATTATGCCATCATCACCCACTAGAGGAAGATCACTGCAAGGGACTGCCCAATTCCCGATGCGTTTCTTCAGCTGTCTTACATGGAAAACATGATGGATCTAAGCTTGGTCAGGGATCAGTAATTTTTAAGCCACCTTGCCCACTTTTGAAAGAACACAGAAGGGGCCATAAAATGCTCTACAACTTGATGTGAGTGCGAAGTCCAAACACATTCAATCGATATGGCTGCATTTTCAGATAGACCATGTTGCCCACTTCAAAGGTTCTTTCATTATGTTTGCAATCTGCATATTTATTCATACGAGCTTGTGCTACTGCTTATTGGCCTTAAGTTGTTGCCATATTTTGTCTCTGTCTTGTAGAAATTCCACTGCTTCTTCACAAATATCGGCAGGTAGTATATTCTCACTATTGCTTGGGGGTGGATAACCATACATGACCTCAAATGGAGTTTTTTTGCAAAGAGGAGCGGAAGGAGATGTTATACCAGTACTCCGCCATCGCTTGGTGAGTTTTCCACTTCTTAGGCTTAGTAGATGCCATGCAACAAAGGTAATTTGCATTGATTCACACATTCAATTTGGCCGTTTGACACCGGATGGTAGGATGTGTTGTATGTCAATTCACTGCCCATGGCCTTGAATATGGCCTACCTGAGCTGACTTGTGAAGATTCTATCACGGTCATATACTATAGCCAAGGGAGGGCCATGTAATTTGAGCACATTAGCAATGAGTGCACTTTCAACTGTGAGTACTGTGTAGGGATGTGCTAGTGGGATTAAGTGGGCAAATTTAGAAAGTCTGTCCACCACCACAAAGACCACTTGTTGGGGAACGTTGCATGGAAAAACAAAAACTTTCTACGCACATGCAAGATCTATACATGGAGATGCATAACTACGAGAGGGGAAGATCATACCCTTGTAGATCGCTAAGCGGAAGCGTTTATCAACGCGGTTGATGTAGTCATACACCTTCATGATCTGCCCCGATCAAGTACCGAACGTACAACACCTCCGCGTTCAACACATGTTTAGCTTGATGATGTCCTCGCATTCTTCATCCAACAAGAGGGGCAAAGTAGTAGATGAGTTCCGGCAGCACGACAGTGTGGTGACATTGGTGGTGAAGAACAATCTCCGCAGGGCTGCGCCATGCACAATGGAAACTATGACAGAGGATAAACTAGAGGGGGCGGGGTTGTCGGCACATGGCTTGGTGAATCTTGATGTGTTTCAGGTGCTAGCCCTGACCTCTATTTATATGTTTAGCCCTGGGGTCGTTTCCTGGATAAAGAGACTCCTCAAACTCGGTTTAGCCCACAAGGCAAGAGTCATTCTTGGACTCCAGGACCAGACGCCAGGGTCCTCGGCGTCTGGCCCCAGACGCCAGGGTCCCTGGCGTCTTGCCCTTGGGCTCCACAAAACTTCCTTTTGCACCTTCCTAAAGCCCCATGGGCTTTACCCTTGGCCTAAATAAAGTGTTCTCGCACCAGAACATTTCGGGAAACATCTGAATCCCTTTCCGGTGAAGTCCGGAACCCTTCCGAAGACCAAATAGTATTATGCCAGATATCAATCTTTACCTTTGGACCATTCCGGAGCTTCTCGTCATGTCTGTGATCTCATCCAGGACTCCGAACAACATTCAGTTACCAACATACATAACTCATATAATATTATATCATCAATGTATGTGAAGCATGCGGATCCTACGGGTTCAAAAATGATGCAGACATGGCTGAGACACTTCTCTAGTCAATAACCAATAGCGGGACCTGGATGCCCATAGTAGTGTCTACATATTCTACGAAGATCTTTATTAGTCGAACCTTTATGACAACATACGTAGTTCCCTTTGTCCACCGGTATGTTACTTGCCCGAGATTCGATCGCCGGTATCCTCATACCTAGTTCAATCTCGTTACCGGTAAGTCTCTTTACTCGTTTCGTAATACATCATCTTGTAACTAACTCCTTACTTAGTTTGCTTGCAAGCTTCTTGAGGTGTTGTATTACTGAGAGGGCCTAGAGATACCTCTCCATCATACGGAGTGACAAATCCCAATCTCGATTCACACCAACTCAATAAACACCTTCAGAGATACCTGCAGAGCATCTTTATGATCACCTAGTTACATTGTGACGTTTGGTAGCACACAAGGTATCCTATGGTATCCGGGAGTTGCATGATCTCATGGTCGAAGGAATATGTATTAGACATTAACAAAGGAGTAGCAATAAACTGAACGATCATATGCTAAGCTAACAGATGGGTCTTGTCCATCACATCATTCTCCTAATGATGTGACCCCATTATCAAGTGACAACACATGTCTATGGTTAGAACCATCTTTTGACCAACGAGCTAGTCTAGTAGAGGCTCACTAGGGACATGGTATTTGTTTATGTATCCACACATGTATTTAAGTTTCCGGTCAATACAATTCTAGCCTGAATAATAAACCTTTATCATGATAAAGGAAATATAATAATAACCATTTTATTATTGCCTCTAGGGCATATTTCCATCAGTCTCCCACTTGCACTAGAGTCAATAATTTAGTTCACATCGCCATGTGATTAACACCGAAATAGTTCACTAGAGTCAATAATCTAGTTCACATCACCATGTGATTAACACCCGAAGAGTTCTAAGGTGTGATCATGTTTTGCTTGTGAGAGAAGTTTAGTCAACGGGTCTGCCACATTCAAATCCGTATGTATTTTGCAAAATTCTATGTCTACAATGCTCTGCATGGAGCTACTCTAGCTAATTGCTCACACTTTCAATACGTATCCAGATTGAGACTCAGAGTCATCTGGATCGGTGTCAAAGCTTGCATCGATGTAACCCTTTATGACGAACTATTTATCACCTCCATAACCGAGAAATATTTCCTTAGTCCTCATAGGTACTTAAGGATAATTTTGACCGTTGTCCAGTGATCCACTCCTGGATCACTATTGTATCCCCTTGCCAGACTCATGGCAAGGTACACAACAAGTCTGGCACAACATGGCATACTTTATAGAACCTATGGCTGAGGCATAGGGAATGACTTTCATTCTCTCTTTATCTTCTGCTATGGTAGGGCTTTGAGTCTTACTCAACTTCACACCTTGCAACCCAAGCAAGGACCCTTTCTTTGACTAATCCATTTTGAACTTGTCCAAAACTTTGTCAAGGTATGTGCTTTGTGAAAGTCCTATTAAGTGTCTTGATCTATCCCTATAGATCTTGATGCCCAATATGTAAGTAGCTTCACCGAGGTCTTTCATTGAAAAATTCTTATTCAAGTATCCTTTTATGCTATCCAGAAATTTTATATCATTTCCAATCAATAATATGTCATCCACATATAATATCAGAAATGCTACAAAGCTCCCACTCACTTTCTTGTAAATACAGGCTTCACCTAAGTCTGTATAAAACCATATGCTTTGATCACTTCATCAAAGCGTATATTCCAACTCCGAGATGCTTGCACCAGTCTATAGATGGACTACTGGAGATTCCACACTTTGTTAGCACCTATAGGATCGACAAAACCTTCTGGTTACATCATATACAACTCTTCTTTAAGAAACCCGTTAAGGAATGCAGTTTTGACGTCCATTTGCCAGATTTCATAATCATAAAATATGGGCAATTGCTAACATGATTCGGAGAGACTTAAGCATCGCTACGGGTGAGAAAGTCTCATAGTAGTCAACTCCTTGAACTTGTCAAAAACCATTGGCGAAAAGTTGAGCTTTGTAGACACTGATATTACCATCAGCGTCCGCCTTCCTCTTGAAGATCCATTTATTCTGAATGGCTTGCTAATCATCGGGCAAGTCCACCAAAGTCCATACTTTGTTCTCATACATGGATCCTATCTCAGATTTCATGGCCTCAAGCCATTTGTCGGAATCTAGGCTCATCATAGCTTCTTCATAGTTCGTAGGCTTGTGATAATCCCCAAGTGCAGGGAATCATCGTAGCAATCTCCAAAGGTGGAAGTGATAAGTATGGAGTGTCAAACCCACAAGGAGCTAAAGGTAAGATCAATATTCTCTCAAGTCCTATCTGCCACTGATACGACTCTACATACACCGAACGTTTGCTTCCAACTAGATACGAGAAATAAAACTACGTTGTGGGTATGAAGAGGATAACTTTGCATGATATCGGAGAGCTAAAATATAAAAGTAGGTGATGTTATCATAAATTAGAATATATTACTAAATATTATAAATAGCGAGTGTGGAATAATGATGGATCGGTGTGCGGAATTATCCTAGGCAATTGTTAACAAAACCGGTAGTCGTCATTGCAATTTCATATGAGGGAGAGGCATAAGCTAACATACTTTCTCTTCTTGGATCATATGGACTTATGATTGGAACTCTAGCAAGCATCCGCAACTACTAAATATCATTAAGGTAAAACCCAACCATAGAATTAAAGCATCAAGTCCCCTTTATCCCATACGCCACAACTCCCTTACTTAGGTTTATGCTTCTGTCACTTAAGCAACCCGCTATAAGCGAACCATGAACGTATTGCAACACCCTACAGCGGGAATCCCTCGCGCTTGCACGACACGGAGGGCACAATACGACATCACCAAAATAAAACATACAACTCGTACCAATCTAGATCATCAATCAAACCAAAGACAAAAGATATCTACTCAAAACATCATAGGATGGCAACACATCATTGGATCATAATATGTGGCATAAAGCACCATGTTCAAGTAGGGATTACAGCAGCGTACGGGAGAGTGGACCGCGTAAAAGAGATGAGGATGGTGATGATGATGGTGATGTTGATGAAGACGATCACTGCGGCAATGATTCCCCTCCGGATGGCACTTCGGCACCACCGAGAGAGAGGAGGAGAGGTCCTCCCCCTTGTGATTCCGCCTCTATGGCCTCCCCCCTGGATGGGGAGAGGTTCCCCCTCTGGTCCTTGGCCTTCATGGCGATGATGGCCCCTCCGAGATCCTTCCCCATGGCCTCCTGTGATGATGGCCCCCTCCGACAGGGTGCCAGAGAGGGTCTAGATTGATTTCTCGTGGCTACAGAGGCTTGTGGCGGCGGAACTTCTGATCTAGGTTAGTTTTTGGAGGTTTCTGATTTATAGGAGAGGTTGGCGTCGAGAACAAGTTAGGGACCCCATGGACAGTCCACGAGGCACAGGGGCGCGCCCAGGGGGTGGGCGTGCCCCCCACCCTCGTGGGGCCCATAGTACTCCCCTCCGGTAGATTTTTGTTCCAGTATTTTTCATATTTTCTGGAAAAATTCTCTGTTGATTTTCAGCGGATTCCGAGAACTTTTATTTCTGCACAAAAACAACACCACGGTAGTTCTGCTTAAAACACCATCAGTCCGGGTTAGTTCTAATCAAATCATACCAAAATCATATAAAACTAGTGTAAACATGGCATGAATACTTCATAAATTATAGATAGATTGGAGACGTATCAGCATCCCCAAGCTTAATTCCTGCTCGTCCTCGAGTAGGTACATGATAAAAGAAATAATTTATGAAGTGTGAATGCTAGCAAGTGCATACGTTTGATCAATATAGTTTCAATCACTTTTTCTAGCATCATTATATATCATAACAGTAGCTCAACTCATAAAACTTCTCATGATCAAGTAACAAGCTATTCACATGTTAAAGTATAGATCATAAACTTTCTTGAAAGCTAACAAACCGTGCTCTTAGTCATCAAACAATTGCAATTCATTTTATTTTCAGGAAGGGTCTATGTAAGAGCTTTGATTTAGCAAATCCCACATACTCAACTATCATATGGTCTTTCACAATTGCTAACACTCATGTGATATTTATGGGTTCAAAGTTTTAATCGGACACAGATAAAGATAGGGGCTTATAGTTTTGCCTCCCAACCTTTTACCTCAAGGGTAATGTCAACAATAATACTTTATGAAAACCTACATCCAAGTGGATATATATATATATCCGGATCGTTCCAACACAAAGTGCTTGCCAAAGGAAAAAGTGTAAAAAGGAAAGGTGATGATCACCATAACTCTTGTATAAGGGTAGAGGATAAAAGTAAAAGATTGGCCCTTCGCAGAGGGAAGCAGAGGTTGTCATGCAATTTTAATGTTGGATGCACAAAATCTTAATGCAAAAGAACATCACTTTATATTGCTGATAACCCACAAGTATAGGGGATCGCAACAGTTTTCGAGGGTAGAGTATTCAACCCAAATTTGTTGATTCGACACAAGGGGAGCCAAAGAATATTCTCAAGTATTAGCAGCTGAGTTGTCAATTCAACCACACCTGGAAACTTAATATCTGCAGCAGAGTGTTTAGTAGCAAAGTAATATGATAGTGGTGGTAATGGTAACAAAAGTAAAGACAGTAAAAGTAATGTTTTTGGTGTTTTGTAGTGATTGTAACAGTAACAACGGAAAAGTAAATAAGCGAGAACCAGTATATGGAAAACTCGTAGGCACCGGATCAATGATGGATAATTATGCCGGATGTGGTTCATCATGTAACAGTCATAACATAGGGTGACACAGAACTAGCTCCAGTTCATCAATGTAATGTAGGCATGTATTCTGAATATAGTCATACGTGCTTATGGAAAAGAACTTGCATGACATCTTTTGTCCTACCCTCCCGTGGCAGCGGGGTCCTATTGGAAACTAAGGGATATTAAGGCCTCATTTTAATAGAGAACCGGAACAAAGCATTAGCACATAGTGAATACATGAACTCCTCAAACTATGGCCATCACCGGGAGTGGTTCTGATTATTGTCACTTCGGGGTTGCCGGATCATAACGCATAGTAGGTGACTATAGACTTGCAAGATAGGATCAAGAACTCACATATATTCATGAAAACATAATAGGTTCAGATCTGAAATCATGGCACTCGGGCCCTAGTGACAGCATTAAGCATAGCAAAGTCATAGCAACATCAATCTCAGAACATAACGGATACTAGGGATCAAACCCTAACAAAACTAACTCGATTACATGATAAATCTCATCGAACCCATCACCGTCCAGCAAGCCTACGATGGAATTACTCACGCACGGCGGTGATCACCATGAAATTGGTGATGGAGGATGGTTGATGATGATGACGACGACAAATTCCCCTCTCCGGAGCCCTGAACGGAGTCCAGATCAGCCCTCCTGAGAGAGATTAGGGCTTGGTGGTGGCTCCGTATCATAAAACGCGATGATTTCTTCTCTCTGATTTTTTTCTCCCCGAAGGCCAATATATGGAGTTGGAGTTGGCGTCGGAGGGCCACCAGGGGGCCCACGAGGTAGGGGGGCGCACCCTGGGGGGGGGGGGGCGCCCCCACCCTCGTGGACAGGGTATGGGCTCCCTGGTCTTCATCTTTTTCGAGGATTTTTCTTTATTTTTTCTAAGGTGTTCCGTGAAGTTTCAGGACATTCCGAGAATCTTTATTTTCTGCACAAAAACAACACCATGGCAATTCTGCTGAAAACAGCGTCAGTCCGGGTTAGTTCCATTCAAATCATACAAGTTAGAGTCCAAAACAAGGGCAAAAGTGTTTGGAAAAGTAGATACGACGGAGATGTATCTACTCCCCCAAGCTTAAACCCTTGCTTGTCCTCAAGCAATTCAGTTGACAGACTGAAAGAGAAAAGGAAAAACTTATACAAACTCTGTTTGCTCTTGTTGTAAACATGAAAAGCCAGCATTCAGGTTTCAGCAAGTATTATGAACTACCCATTCTCACAATAACACAAAGGTCTCACAATTACTCATATCAATGGTATAATCAGCTAGCGAGCCATAATAGCAAAACTCGGGTGACAACACTTTCTCAAAATAATTATAACATGATATAACAAAATGGTATCTCGCTAGCCCTTTTTGAGACCGCAAAACATAAATGCAGAGCACCTTCAAAGATCAAGGACTGACTAAACATTGTAATTCATGGTAAAAGAGATCCAGTCAAGTCATACCCAATATGAACCAATAATAATGAATACAAACGACAGTGTGCTCTCCAGCGGGTGCTTTTAATAAGAAGGATGATGACTCAACATAAAAGTAAATAGATAGGCCCTTCACAGAGGGAAGCAGGGATTTGTAGAGGTGCCGGAGCTCGGTTTTAAAATAGAGATTGAATAACATTTTGAGTGGCATACTTTTGCTGTCAACGCAACAACTATGAGATGACGATACCTTCCATGCTAAACAAATTAAAGGCGGTTCCCAAACAGAATGGTAAAGTTTATACTCCCCTTCCTCCACAAGCATCAATCCATGGATCGCTCGAAACAACAAGTGCCTCCAACATTCAACGGGTCCCAAGGGGAGTTTTGTTTGTAATTATTTTGATTTAGTTTGCATAAAGCATGGGATTGGGCATCCTGGTGACCAGCCATTTTTCTCGTGAATGAGGAGGGGAGTCCACTCCTCTTGAGAATAACCGCCTAACATGGAAGATAAGGGCAGCCCTAGTTGAAACATGAGCTGCTCGAGTATACAAAATAGAATTTCATTTGAAGGTTTGGAGTTTGGCACATACAAATTTACTTGGAACGGCAGGTAAATACCGCATATAGGAAGGTATAGTGGACTCATATGGAACAACTTTGGGGTTTAAGGAGTTTGGATGCACAAGCAGTATTCCCGCTTAGTACAGGTGAAGGCTAGCAAAAGACTGGGAAGCGACCAACTGAGAGAGCGACAACAGTCGTAAACATGCATTGAAATTAATTCACACCGAGTATAAGCATGAGTAGGATATAATCCACCATGAACATAAATACCATGAAGGCTATGTTGATTTGATTCAGCTACATGCGTGAACATGTGCCAAGTCTAGTCACTCAATTCATTTAAAGGAGGATACCATCCCATCATACCACATCATAATCATTCTAATAGCATGTTGGCACGCAAGGTAAACCATTATAACTCATAGCTAGTCAAGCATGGCACAAGCAACTATAATCTCTAAATGTCATTGCAAATATGTTTACTTCATAATAGCGGAATCAAGAACGATGAATCATCATATTTACAAAAACAAGAGAGGTCGAGTTCATACCAGCTTTTCTCATCCCAATAAGTCCATCATATATCATCATTATTGCCTTTCACTTGCACGACCGAACAATGTGTATAATAATAAGAGTGCACGTGCATTGGACTAAGCTGGAATCTACAAGCATTCAACTCAAGAGAGAAGACAAGTAATATGGGCTCTAGGTTAAATAATCATTCATGCATATATGAGCCACTAAGCATTTTCAACATGGTCTTCTCGACCCCCAAAGAAAAGAAAAATAAATAAAAACTATTTACACGGGAAAGCTCCCAACAAACAAAAGAAGAACGGGAAATATTTTTGGTTTTTCCATTTTAATTACTACAGCAAAGAAATAAACTACTACTATTTTTTTGTTTTTCTTAAGCTTTATTAAACACACAAGAAGAAAGCAGGAAAAAGAAAATAAACTAGCATGGATATTACAGTGAAAGAGTATGAACACCGACATCTAGCAGTGAGTGTGTGTGAACATGAATGTAATGTCGGTGGGAAATACGTACTCCCCCAAGCTTAGGCTTTTGGCCTAAGTTGGTCTATTGCTAGGAATGGCCTGGCGGATACCCATATGTGAAGCTGGGGTCATACTATGATGAAGAAGGCTCCGGCTGCCACTGGCTGGCAGCCTCCTCTGGATCCCAAGAATAAACAGATAGTCGTGGAGGCTCATCTTGTGGTTCCGGTTCCGGGGCGGGTGCAGGATTTCATTAGGCTTGAATGACTGCCCATGGAACGATGTGAGGACCTGTAGATAAGTTAAACAAAGAAGGAGCAGGCAAAGTAATAATCTCAGGGTGATGTTTATTGAAGTACAATTTATATTTGAGTTCCCCTTCACGACTCTTAACAAGAAAATCATGCACTCACATACTCCTATAATCTAAATAAGCACGAGGCAGCGATGTTTCCTCTTCCTCCTCATGCCTAATAGGTATTTCAAAATGTTCAGCTAGGCGTGAGGCATACATACCTCCAAAGATGGGGCCTTTAGTACGGTTCAGACTTAACCGCCTAGCAACAATTCCACCCATACTAACAGAGTTACTTCGATATAAACCATGGAATAAAATGATATCATGCTTAGGAGGAATAGATCTAAGCTTTAAAGAATCAACATCAAGAGAAATTCTATCAATGTTCCTAGCCAAATCATCAACTTTAAGTAATTTCTCTTCAAGCAAATCATTAAAATTCTTTTGTGAATTCATAAACTCTCTAACACTACTCTCAAATTCAGAGGGCATCTTATTAAAATTTCCATAAGAGTTGTTGTAGGAATTTCCATAATTCTTAGAAGGATTACTAGGATAAGGCCTAGGATTAAAATTCCCTCTATACGTGTTGCTTCCAAAACTATTCCTACCAACAAAATTCACATCCATAGATTCATTATTATTCTCAATCAAGGTAGATAAAGGCATATTATTGGGATCAGAAGAAACACTCTTAGCAAATAAATTCATAAGTTCATCCATCTTTCCACTCAAAACATTGATTTCTTCTATAGCATGCACTTTTTTATTAGTATATCTTTCAGTATGCCATTGAGAATAATTAACCATAATATTATCTAGGAGTTTAGTAGCATCTCCTAAAGTGATTTCCACAAAAGTGCCTCCCACGGCCGAATCTAAAAGATTTCTAGAAGCAAAATTCAATCCAGCATAATTTTTTTGAATAATCATCCATAAGTTCAAACCATGAGTAGGACAATTACGTAGCATTAATTCCATTCTCTCCCAAGCTTGTGCAACATGTTCATGATCAAGTTGCTTAAAATTCATAATACCGTTCCTAAGAGAGATAATCTTAGCGGGAGGAAAATACTTAGAGATAAAAGCATCTTTGCACTTGTTCCAAGAATCAATACTATTTTTAGGCAAAGATGAAAACCACGCTTTAGCACGATCTCTAAGCAAAAAAGGAAATATCTTCAATTTAACGACATCATTTTTCTTTTGCATATCACATAATCAACGAAGCCATTTAGATGAGTAGCGGCATCTTCGCTAGGAAGGCCGGCGAATTGATCTTTCATAACAAGATTCAACAAAGCAGTATTGATTTCACAAGATTCGGTATTGGCAAGAGGAGCAATCGGAGTGCTAAGGAAATCATTATTATTGGTATTGGTGAAATCACACAATTTGGTGGCATCTTGAGCCATCGCGACGAACAAGCAAACTAACACACAAGCAAACAAAAGGCAAAGGGAAAAAGGGGAGGAGATTGGGAAAGAGAGGGCGAATAAAACGGCAAAGGTGAAGTGGGGGAGAGGAAAACGAGAGGCAAATGGCAAATAATGTAATGCGATAGATAGGGATTGTGATGGGTACTTGGTATGTTGACTTTTGCGTATGCCTCCCCGGCAACGGCGCCAGAAATTCTTGTTGCTACGTCTCGAGCTTGCGTTGGATTTCCCCAAAGAGGAGAGGATGATGCAGCACAGTAGCGTAAGTATTTCCCTTAGTTTTTGAGAACCAAGGTATCAATCTAGTAGGAGACCACGCGCAAGTCCCTCGTACCTGCCCAAAACGATAGCTACTCGCAACCAACGCTTAGGGGTTGTCAATCCCTTCACGGTCACTTACGAGGGTGAGATCTGATAGAGATAATATTTTTGGTATTTTTGGTATAAAGATGCAAAGTAAAAAGTAAAAGCAAAAGCAAGTAAATAAAGTGATGGAGATTGATATGATGAGAATAGACCCGTGGGGCATAGGTTTCACTAGTGGCTTCTCTCAAGAGCATAAGTATTCTACGGTGGGTGAACAAATTACTGTTGAGCAATTGACAGAGTTGAGCATAGTTATGAGGTTATCCAGGCAATGATCATGTATATAGGCATCACGTCTGTGACAAATAGACCGAAACAATTCTGCATCTACTACTATTACTCCACTCATCGACCGCTATCCAGCATGCATCTAGAGTATTAAGTTAAAAACAGAGTAACGCCTTAAGCAAGATGACATGATGTAGAGGAATAAATTCATGCAATATGATAAATACCCCATCTTGTTATCCTCGATGGCAACAATACAATACGTGCCTTGCAACCCTTTCTGTCACTGGGTAAGGTCACCGCAAGATTGAACCCAAAGCTAAGCACTTCTCCCATTGCAAGAACTACCAATCTAGTTGGCCAAACCAAACAGATAATTCGAAGAGACTTGCAAAGATAACTCAATCATACATAAAAGAATTCAGAGAAGAATCAAATATTTTCCATAGATAAGCTGGATCATAAACCCACAATTCATCAGTCTCAACAAACACACCGCAAAAAGAAGATTACATCGAATAGATCTCCACGAGAGAGGGGGAGAACATTGTATTGAGATCCGAAAAGAGAGAAGAAGCTATCTAGCTACTAACTATGGACCCGAAGGTCTGAAGTAAACTACTCACACTTCATCGGAGGGGCTATGGTGATGATGTAGAAGCCCTCCATGGTAGATGCCACCCCCGGCGGAGCTCCGAAACAGGCCCCAAGATGGGATCTCGCGGATACAGAAAGTTGCGGCGGTGGAATTAGGTTTTTGGCTCCGTCCCCGATCTATTGGGGGTACGTATGTATATATAGGAGGAAGGAGTACGTCGGTGGAGCGTCAGGGGGCCCACGAGGCAGGGGGCGCGCCCAGGGGTGAGGGCATGCCCCCCACCCTCGTGACCGCCTCTGGCACTTCTTGGAGAAGGGTCCAAGTCTCCTGGATCACGTTCGGTGAGAAAATCACGTTTCCGAAGGTTTCGTTCCGTTTGGACTCCGTTTGATATTCCTTTTCTTCGAAACACTGAAATAGGCAAAAAAACAACAATTCTGGGCTTGGCTTCCGGTTAATAGGTTAGTCCCAAAAATAATATAAAAGTGGAAAATAAAGCCCATTATAGTCCAAAACAATAGATAAAGTAGCATGGAGCAATCAAAAATTATAGATACGTTGGAGACATATCAGGCATCCCCAAGCTTAATTCCTGCTCGTCCTCGAGTAGGTAAATGATAAAAAGAGAATTTTTGATGCGGAGTGATACTTTGGCACAAATTCAATGTAAATCTTCTTAATTGTGATATAAATATTCAGATGCAAAAGATTCAAGACAAAAGTTCATATTGACATAAAAATAATAATACTTCAAGCACACTAATCAAAATAATTATGTCATCTCAAAATAACATGGCCAAAGAAAGTTCATCCCTACAAAATCATATAGTTAGGCTATGCTTCATTTTCGTCACACAAAGATGTTCCCAACTTCTATACCCCCGATGACAAGCCAAGCAATTGTTTCATACTTAAATAATCTCAAACTTTTTCAACCTTCACGCAATACATGATCGTGAGCCATGGATATAGCACTATGGGTGGAATAGAATATGATGATGGGGATTGTGTGGAGAAGACAAAAAAGGAGAAAGTCTCACATTGACGAGGATAATCAATGGGCTATGGAGATGACCATCAATTGATGTCAACATGAGGAGTAGGGATTGCCATGCAATGGATGCACTAGAGCTATGAATGCTCAACAAAAGAAAACTAGTGGATGTGCATCCAACTTGCTTGCTCATGAAGACCTAGGGCATTTGAGGAAGCCCATCGTAGGAATATACAAGCCAAGTTCTATAATGAAAAATTCCCACTAGTATGAAAAAGACAACTTATGAGACTCACTATATGAAAAACATGGTGCTACTTTGAAGCACAATATATGAGACTCACTACATGAAGAACGAGGTGCTACTTTGAAGCACAAAATATGAGACTCACTACATGAAGAACATGGTGCTACTTTGAAGCACAAGTGTGGAAAAAGAGATAGTAGCATTGCCCTTTTCTTTTCTTTTTTTGGGCCTTCCTTTTTTTTGGCCTTTCTTTTTTTTATTTGGGAAATGCTCTAATAATGATGATCATCACACTTCTATTGATCACTACATGATGATTACAACTCGAAACTAGAACAAGGTATGACTCTATATGAATGCCTCCGGCGGTGTACCGGGATGGTGCAATGAATCAAGAGTGACATGTATGAAAAATAATGCATGGTGGCTTTGCCACAAATATGATGTCAACTACATGATCATGCAATGGCAATATGACAAAAGTAATGTATGTCATAATAATGATGAACGGAACTGTGGAAAGTTGCATGGCAATATATCTCGGAATGGATATGGAAATGCCATAATAGGTAGGTATGGTGGCTGTTTTGAGGAAGATATAGGGAGGTTTATGTGTGATAGAGTGTATCATATCACGGTGTTTGGATGCACTGGTGAAGTTTGCGCCATCTCTCAATGTGAGAAAGGGCAATGCACGGTACCGAAGAGGCTAGCAATGGCGGAAAGGTAAAAGTGCGTATAATCCATGGACTCAACATTAGTCAAAAGAACTCATATACTTATTGCAAAAATTTAGAAGTCATCGAAAATCAAGTACTACGCGCATGCTCCTAGGGGGATAGATTGGTAGGAAAAGACCATTGCTCGTCCCCGACCGCCACTCATAAGGATGCACAAGCCAAGTACACTTCATGCTTCAAATTTGTTACACAACTTTAACCATACGTGCATGCTACGGGATTTACCAACTTCAACACAAGCATTTCTCAAATTCACAACTAATCAACTAGCATGACTTTGATATTATTACCTCCATATCTCAAAACAATTATCAAGCATCAAACTTATCTTAGTATTCAACGCACTCAAAGAAAGTTTCACATATCTTGAACACCAAGTATATTAACATTAAGCAAATTACCATGCTATTAACGACTCTCAAAATAATCTAAGTGAAGCATGAGAGATCAAGTTTATTTAAAACAAATCCACCACCATGCTCTAAAAGATCTAAGTGAAGCACTAGAGCAAAAATTATCACGCTCAAAAAGATATAAGTGAAGCATTATGAGCAACTATCAAGCTCAGAAGATATAAGTGAAGCACATAGAGTATTCTATCAAATTCCAAATAATGTATGACTCTCTCAAAAGGTGTGTACAGCAAGGATGATTGTGGTAAACTAACAAGAAAATACTCAAATAATACAAGACGCTCCAAGCAAAACACATATCATGTTGGTGAATAAAAATATAGCTCCAAGTAAATTACCAATGGAAGTGGACGAAAGAGGGGATGCCTTCCGGGGCATCCCCAAGCTTTGAATTTTTGGTGTCCTTGGATTATCTTGGGTGTGCCATGGGCATCCCCAAGCTTAGGCTCTTGCCACTCCTTGTTCAATAATCCATCAAAAGAATTCACCCAAAACTTGAAAACTTCACAACACAAAACTCAATAGAAATCTCGTGAGCTCCGTTAGAGAAAGAAAACAAAAGACTACTTTAAGGTACTGTAATGAACTCATTCTTTATTTATATTGGTGTTAAACCTACTGTATTCCAACTTCTCTATGGATCATAAACTATTTTACTAACCATAGATTCATCAAAATAAGCAAACAACACACGCAAAACAGAATCTGTCAAAAAACAGAACAGTCTGTAGTAATCTGTAACTAACGCAAACTTCTGGAACTCTAAAACTTCTACCAAAAAAGTAAGTCCTGTACAATTTGTGTGTTGATCAGCATAAAAATGAATCAATACAAAAGCACGTTCCTGTGATTTATTGAATTTTTTCTCGTGAGCGCAAAGTTTCTGTTTTTCAGCAGAATCAAATCAACTATCATCGTAGGTTATCCTATAGGTCCTACTTGGCACAAACACTAATTAAAACATAAAACCACATCTAAACAGAGGCTAGATGGATTATTTATTCCTAACCATAACCAAAAACAAAAAACACAAAATAAAATTGGGTTGCCTCCCAACAAGCGCTATCGTTTAACGCCCCTAGCTAGGCATAAAAGCAAGGATAGATCTAGGTATTGCCATCTTTGGTAGGCAATCCATAAGTGGCTCTCATGATAGATTCATATGGTAATTTTATTTTCTTTCTAGGAAACTGTTCCATGCCTTTCTTTAAAGGGAATTGGAATCTAATATTTCCTTCCTTCATATCAATAATTGCACCAATCGTTCTAAGGAAAGGTCTACCAAGAATAATAGGACATGAAGGATTGCAATCTATATCAAGAATGATAAAATCTATGGGCACATAATTCCTATTTGCAATAATAAGAACATCATTAATTCTTCCCATAGGCTTTTTAATAGTGGAATCCGCAAGATGAAAGTTTAGAGAGCAATCATCAAAATCACGGAAATCTAGCAAATCACACAAAGTTTTGGGAATAGTAGAGACACTAGCACCCAAATCACACAAAGCATGAAACTCATAATTTTTAATTTTAATTTTAATAGTAGGTTCCCACTCATCATGGAGTTTCCTAGGGATAGAAATTTTCAACTCAAGCTTTTCTTCATAAGATTGCATCAAGGCATCAACAATGTGTTCGGTAAAAGCCTTATTTTGACTATAAGCATGAGGAGAATTTAGCACGGATTGCAACAAGGAAATACAATCAATTAAAGAGACATTTTAATAATTAAATTCCTTGAGATCCAATAGTGGGTTTAGCAACATCTAGATTTCTATTTCTTTCAATCCCACTTTTATGAATTTCATCATTAAGATCTAAAAACTCCGAATTCTTAGAACGCCTTCTAGGTAAAGGAAGATCATATTCAGTTTCATCAAGATTCATGTTGCAAAACAAAGATTTAGTAGGGGACACATCAATAACTTTTAGATCTTCATCTTGATTTTCATAGGAATTAGAAGAACAGCTTTAATAAAGGCATCTTTGGAAGCACGCATCCTAGCGGTTCTTTCTTTGCACTCATTAATGGAAATTCTCATAGCTTTGAGAGACTCATTGATATCATGCTTAGGAGGAATAGATCTAAGCTTTAAATAATCAACATCAAGAGAAATTCTATCAACGTTCCTAGCCAAATCATCAACTTTAAGTAATTTCTCTTCAAGCAAAGCATTAAAATTCTTTTGTGAATTCATAAACTGTCTAACACTACTCTCAAATTCAGAGGGCATCTTATTAAAATTTCCATAAGAGTTGTTGTAGGAATTTCCATAATTATTAGAAGGATTACTAGGATAAAACCTAGGATTAAAATTCCCTCTATACGCGTTGTTTCCAAAACTATTCCTACCAACAAAATTCACATCCATAGATCCATTATTATTCTCAATCAAGGTAGATAAAGGCATATTATTGGGATCAGAAGAAACACTCTTAGCAAATAAATTCATAAGTTCATCCATCTTTCCACTCAAAACATTGATTTCTTCTATAGCATGCACTTTTTTATTAGTAGATCTTTCAGTATGCCATTGAGAATAATTAACCATAATATTATCTAGGAGTTTAGTAGCATCTCCTAAAGTGATTTCCATAAAAGTGCCTCCCGCGGCCGAATCTAAAAGATTTCTAGAAGCAAAATTCAATCTAGCATAATTTTTTTGAATAATCATCCATAAGTTCAAACCATGAGTAGGACAATTACGTAGCATTAATTTCATTCTCTCCCAAGCTTGTGCAACATGTTCATGATCAAGTTGCTTAAAATTCATAATACCGTTCCTAAGAGAGATAATCTTAGCGGGAGGAAAATACTTAGAGATAAAAGCATCTTTGCACTTGTTCCAAGAATCAATACTATTTTTAGGCAAAGATGAAAACCACGCTTTAGCACGATCTCTAAGCGAAAAAGGAAATAGATTCAATTTAACGACATCATTATCGACATCCTTTTTCTTTTGCATATCACATAAATCAACAAAGCCATTTAGATGAGTAGCGGTATCTTCGCTAGGAAGGCCGGCGAATTGATCTTTCGTAACAAGATTCAACAAAGCAATATTGATTTCACAAGATTCGGTATTGGCAAGAGGAGCAATCGGAGTGCTAAGGAAATCATTATTATTGGAATTGGTGAAATCACACAATTTGGTGGCATCTTGAGCCATCGCGACGAACAAGCAAACTAACACACGAGCAAACAAAAGGCAAAGGGAAAAAGAGGAGGAGATTGGGAAAGAGAGGGCGAATAAAATGGCAAAGGTGAAGTGGGGGAGAGGAAAACGAGAGGCAAATGGCAAATAATGTAATGCGAGAGATAGGGATTGTGATGGGTACTTGGTATGTTGACTTCTGCATATGCCTCCCCGACAACGGCGCCAGAAATTCTTGTTGCTATGTCTCGAGCTTGCGTTGGATTTCCCCGAAGAGGAGAGGATGACGCAGCACAGTAGCGTAAGTATTTCCCTCAGTTTTTGAGAACCAAGGTATCAATCCAGTAGGAGACCACGCGCAAGTCCCTCATACCTTCACAAAACGATAGCTACTCGCAACCAACGCTTAGGGGTTGTCAATCCCTTCACGGTCACTTACGAGGGTGAGATCTGATAGAGATAATATTCTTGGTATTTTTGGTATACAGATGCAAAGTAAAAAGTAAAAGCAAAAGCAAGTAAATAAAGTGATGGAGATTGATATGATGAGAATAGACCCGGGGGCCATAGGTTTCACTAGTGGCTTCTCTCAAGAGCATAAGTATTCTATGGTGGGTGAACAAATTACTGTTGAGCAATTGACAGAATTGAGCATAGTTATAAGGTTATCCAGGCAATGATCATGTATATAGGCATCACGTCCGTGACAAATAGATCGACACGATTCTGCATCTACTACTATTACTCCACTCATCGACCGCTATCCAGCATGTATATAGAGTATTAAGTTAAAAACAGAGTAACACCTTAAGCAAGATGACATGATGTAGAGGAATAAATTCATGCAATATGATAAATACCCCATCTTGTTATCCTCGATGGCAACAATACAATACGTGCCTTGCAACCCTTTCTGTCACTGGGTAAGGTCACCGCAAGATTGAACCCAAAGCTAAGCACTTCTCCCATTGCAAGAACTACCAATCTAGTTGGCCAAACCAAACGGATAATTTTAAGAGACTTGCAAAGATAACTCAATCATACATAAAAGAATTTAGAGAAGAATCAAATATTTTCCATAGATAAGCTGGACCATAAACCCACAATTCATCGGTCTCAACAAACACACCGCAAAAAGAAGATTACATCGAATAGATCTCCACGAGAGAGGGGGAGAACATTGTATTGAGATCCAAAAAGAGAGAAGAAGCCATCTAGATACTAACTATGGACCCGAAGGTCTGAAGTAAACTACTCACACTTCATCGGAGGGGCTATGGTGATGATGTAGAAGCCCTCCGTGGTAGATGCCCCCTCCGGCGGAGCTCCGGCACAGGCCCCAAGATGGGATCTCACGGATACAGAAAGTTGCGGCAGTGGAATTAGGTTTTTGGCTCCGTCCCCGATCTGTTGGGGGTACGTAGGTATATATAGGAGGAAGGAGTACGTCGGTGGAGCGTCAGGGGGCCCACGAGGCAAGGGGGCGCGCCCAGGGGGGTGGGCGCGCCCCCCACCCTCGTGACTGCCTCTGGCACTTCTTGGAGTAGGGTCCAAGTCTCCTGGATCACGTTCGGTGAGAAAATCACGTTTCCGAAGGTTTCATTCTGTTTGGACTCTGTTTGATACTCTGTTTCTTCGAAACACTGAAATAGGCAAAAAATTTAGCAATTCTGGGATGGGCCTCCGGTTAATAGGCTAGTCCCAAAAATAATATAAAAGTGGAAAATAAAGCCCATTATAGTCCAAAACAATAGATAAAGTAGCATGGAGCAATCAAAAATTATAGATACGTTGGAGACGTATCAGTACAAAAGGTTGTGCTTCTAGTTTCGTCCATCTCGTGATCCTCAAAATGAATCCACTAACAAGGTTGATCAAGTCTTGTTAACGAGCTCATTCCGATTAACACGAAACCGGAGAAATTTCGAATAGCACTAAGTTACCTCAACGGGGATATGAAAATCCCCAACAATGACTATATCATACTTTTTCTTGACAGTAGGGAGAGGAAATTCAAAACCTCCAAATATAATCGATGAAATTTTTTCAATAGAGTTGATACTATAAACTTGAGGTTGTTTCCTCGGAAAGTGTACCGTGTGTTCATTGCCATTAACATGAAAAGTGACATTGCCTTTGTTGCAATCAATAACAGCCCCTGCAGTATTAAGGAAAGGTCTTCCAAGAATAATAGACATACTATCATCCTCAGGAATATCAAGAATAACAAAGTCCGTTAAAATAGTAACGTTTGCAACCACAACAGGCACATCCTCACAAATACCGACAGGTATAGCAATTGATTTATCAGCCATTTGCAAAGATATTTCAGTCGGTGTCAATTTATTCAAGTCAAGTCTACGATATAAAGAGAGAGGCATAACACTAACACCGGCTCCAAGATCACATAAAGCAGTTTTAACATAATTTCTCTTAACGGACCATGGTATAGTAGGTACTCCGGGATCTCCAAGTTTCTTTGGTATTCCACCCTTAAAAGTATAATTAGCAAGCATGGTGGAAATTTTAGCTTCAGGTATCTTTCTTTTATTAGTAATAATATCCTTCATATACTTAGAATAGGGATTTGTTTTGAGCACATCAGTTAATCGCATACGCAAAAAGATGGGTCTAATCATTTCAGCAAAGCGCTCAAAATCCTCATCATCCTTTTTCTTGGATGGTTTCGGAGGAAAAGGCATGGGTTTCTGAACCCATGGTTCCCTTTCTTTACCATGTTTCCTAGCAACAAAATCTCTTTTATCATAACGTTGATTCTTTGATTGTGGGTTATCAAGATCAACAGCAGGTTCAACTTCTACATCATTATCGTTGCTAGGTTGAGCATCATCATGAACATTATCATTAACATTATCACTAGGTTCATGTTCATCACCTGATTGTGTTTCAGCATCAGAAATAGAAATATCATTTGGATTCTCAGGTGGCTCAGCAATAGGTTCACTAGAAGTTTGCACAGTCCTATCATTTTTCTTTTTCTTCTTTCTAGAAGAACTAGGTACATCAATATCATTTCTCTGAGAATCTTGCTCGATTCTCTTAGGGTGGCCTTCAGGATACAAAGGTTCCTGAGTCATTCTACCGGTTCTAGTAGCCACTCTAACAGCATAATCATTTTTCTTACTATTCATTTCATCAAGCGCTTCTTTCTGAGCTTTAAGTACTTGTTCTACTTGAGTGGTAACCATAGAAGCATGCTTGCTAACAAGTTTAAGTTCACCTCTAATATCAGCCATATAATCACCCAAGCGTTTAATCATATAAGCATCTTGTTTTAATTGTCTACCAAAATAAGCATTAAAGTCTTCTTGCTTAAACATAAAGTTATCAAACTCATCCAGGCACTGACTAGCAATTTTAGCAGGAGGGACTTCAGTTTTATCATATCTGTAGAGAGAATTTACCTTTACTACCTGTGTCGGGATATCGGGAGGTTCTTCAGTAAATAAGTAATTGAGATCATATACTTCTTCAACAGGCGGTAAATTAAGACCGTGTATTTCTTCAATAGGAGGTAAATTCTTAACATCTTTGGCTTTAATACCTTTTTCTTTCATAGATTTCTTTGCCTCTTGCATATCTTCAGGGCTAAGAAATAGAACGCCTCTCTTCTTCGGAGTTGGTTTAGGAATAGGCTCAGTAATTGGCTCAGTAACAGGCTCAGGAGGTAGCTCGAGAGGTGCCCAATTATTTTCATTAGCCAACATATTATTCAATAGAATTTCAGCGTCATCCGGTGTTCTTTCCCTGAAAAGAGAACCAGCACAACTATCCAGGTAATCTCTGGAAGCATCAGTTAGTCCATTATAAAAGATATCAAATATTTCAGGTTTCTTAAGAGGATGATCAGGCAAGGCATTAAGTAACTTGAGAAGCCTCCCCCAAGCTTGTGGGAGACTCTCTTCTTCAATTTGCACAAAATAGTATATTTCCCTCAAAGCAGCTTGTTTCTTATGAGCAGGGAAATATTTAGCAGAGAAGTAATAAATCATATCCTGGGGACTTTGCACACAACCAGGATCAAGAGAATTATACCATATCTTAGCACCACCCTTTAATGAGAACGGAAATATTTTGAGTAAATAAAGATAGCGCGATCTCTCATTATTAGTAAACAGGGCAGCTACATCATTCAACTTAGTAAGATGTGCCACAACAGTTTCAGATTCATAGCCATAGAAAGGATCAGATTCCACCAAAGTAATTATATCAGGATCAACAGAGAAATCATAATAGTCCTGATCAGGAACACATATAGGTGAAGTAGCAAAAGCAGGGTCGGATTTCATTCTACCTCCAAAAGATTCTTTACTCCATTTAATTAGTAACCTCTTAAGTTCACGTCTATCCTGGCAAGAAAAAATAGCTGCAGAAGATTCAGCATCAAAAAGATAACCCCCAGGAATAACAAGCATAGGTTCATCGTCACTAACATTATTGTGTTTAGGTTCAATAATTTCTCTTTCTCTAGACCTAGCAATTTGCTCATCAAGATATTCACCAAGTGGCACAGTAGTTTCAAGCATAGAAGTAGTTTCATCATAAGTATCATGCATGGCAGAAGTGGCATCATCAATAACATGTGACATATCAGAATTCATAGCGGTAACAGGTTTAGGCGTCGCAAGCTTACTTATAACAGAAGGAGAATCTAGTGCAGAGCTAGATGGCAGTTCCTTATCTCCCCTCGTAGTTGAGGGCAAAATCTTGGTCTTAGCGTCTTTCAAGTTCTTCATAGTGTCCAGCAGATATAAATCCCAAGTGACTCAAAGGATAGAGCTATGCTCCCTGGCAATGGCGCCAGAAAAAGGTCTTGATAACCCACAAGTATAGGGGATCGCAACAGTTTTCGAGGGTAGAGTATTCAACCCAAATATGTTGATTCGACACAAGGGGAGCCAAAGAATATTCTCAAGTATTAGCAGCTGAGTTGTCAATTCAACCACACCTGGAAACTTAATATCTGCAGCAAAGTGTTTAGTAGCAAAGTAATATGATAGTGGTGGTAAGGGTAACAAAAGTAAAGACAGTAAAAGTAATGTTTTTGGTGTTTTGTAGTGATTGTAACAGTAACAACGGAAAAGTAAATAAGCGAGAACCAGTATATGGAAAACTCGTAGGCACCGGATCAATGATGGATAATTATGCCAGATGTGGTTCATCATGTAACAGTCATAACATAGGGTGACACAGAACTAGCTCCAGTTCATCAATGTAATGTAGGCATGTATTCCGAATATAGTCATACGTGCTTATGGAAAAGAACTTGCATGACATCTTTTGTCCTACCCTCCCATGGCAGCGGGGTCCTATTGGGAACTAAGGGATATTAAGGCCTCATTTTAATAGAGAACCTGAACAAAGCATTAGCACATAGTGAATACATGAACTCCTCAAACTATGGTCATCACCGGGAGTGGTTCCAATTATTGTCACTTCGGGGTTGCCGGATCATAACACATAGTAGGTGACTATAGACTTGCAAGATAGGATCAAGAACTCACTTATATTCGTGAAAACATAATAGGTTCAGATCTGAAATCATGGCACTGGGGCCCTAGTGACAAGCATTAAGCATAGCAAAGTCATAGCAACATCAATCTCAAAACATAATGGATACTAGGGATCAAACCCTAACAAAACTAACTCGATTACATGATAAATCTCATCCAATCCATCACCCTCCAGCAAGCCTACGATGGAATTACTCACGCACGGAGGTGAGCATCATGAAATTGGTGATGGAGGATGGTTGATGATGACGACGACGACGAATTCCCCTCTCCGGAGCCCCGAACGGACTCCAGATCAGCCCTCCCGAGAGAGATTAGGGCTTGGCGGCGGCTCCGTATCGTAAAACGTGATGATTTCTTCTCTCTGATTTTTTTCTCCCCGAAGGCCAATATATGGAGTTGGAGTTGGCGTCGGAGGGCCACCAGGGGGCCCAGGAGGTAGGGGGGCGCGCCCAGGGGGGGCACCCTCGTGGACAGTGTGTGGGCCCCCTGGTCTTCATCTTTTGTGAGGATTTTTCTTTATTTTTTCTAAGGTGTTCCGTGGAGTTTCAGGACATTCTGAGAATCTTTATTTTGTGCACAAAAATAACACCATGGCAATTCTGCTGAAAACAGCGTCAATCCAGGTTAGTTCCATTCAAATCATACAAGTTATAGTCCAAAACAAGGGCAAAAGTGTTTGGAAAAGTAGATACGACGGAGACGTATCAATTACCTCTTGTGATAGAGACCTTTATTATGCAGTCCATTGCTTTTATTTCTTCCCTATCACAAGTTCGTATAAAGCTTATTTTCTTTGCGCTAATAGATCATACATATTTAGAGAGCAATTTTTATTGCATGCACCGATGACAACTTACTTGAAGGATCTTACTCAATCCTTAGGTATGGTGGACTCTCATGGCAAAACTGGTTCAAGGGATGTTTTGAAGCACAAGTAGTAATTCTACTTGGTGCAAATAATTTGTGAGAGGGAAAGGCAAGCCCAACATGTTGGATGATCTAAGACAATATAACATTTCGGATATAGGAAAAATAACCCATTAAGTTGTCATCCTTGTCCAACATTAAATTTTTAGCATGTCATATTTTAATTAGTGCTCACAATTAGAAAAGATGTCCAAGATAGTATATTTATATGTGAAACCTCTCTTCCTTCAATATTCTTTCATGAATTGTTCAAGTGACCAATTCTGTGTTTGCTAACTTTCAATAAGTTTACTACCTGTACTTATTATGTGTGAAGTCATGACTCCCATGTTATCAGCTATGAAACGTATATAAATTAAGATTTATGATATTCAATTCATTCAACCATTTACTCATAGGATATACGTTAAGCGCGTAAGTAAATGACAAACTACTCCAAAAAGATTTAAGTGAAGAACCCTGAGTAGTCAAATAATTAACTAGCCATAGGAGGATTCTTTTTCATTCAAGATTTCAGATCCAATGATTTTATTGAATCAGCAAGTAAAATTTGAAAATATGCTCCAAGCAAAACACATATCATGTGATGAATAAAAATATAGCTCCGAGTAAAGTATACCGATAGTTTTGAAGACGAAAGAGGGGATGCCTTTCGGGGCATCCCCAAGCTTTGGCGCTTGAGTCTTCCTTGAATATTACCTTGGGGTGTCTTGGGCATCTGACGGTGTCCTGGACCAGGGGGTACTCACCACGTCGTCTCCCGATCAATTGGATTGGGCCAAGGACCCCCATGTCCGCATACTCATGGGCCAGTTCGGACAGCCAAAGTATACACAAGGAAGATTCTGCAAGACTTGGGGATCAAGACAAGGACTCCTCCCCAGCGGCGTATTCGGCTAGGACTCTTGTTATCCTAGGCCTCTGGTACTAGTCGATACATCATTATGACATTACTCATCATACCTCTAGGGTTTAGACCACAACATATGATCTCGGGGTAGATCAACTCTTGTAACCCCTATACTCATTAGAGTCAATCAAGCAGCATGTAGGGTATTATCTCATCAAGAGAGCCCGAAGCTGGGTAAAATCATGTGTTCATGTTACCATCGATCCTAAGACGCACATCTTGGGACCCTATACCCGATATCTACCGGTTTTGACACCGACATTGGTGCTTTCATTGAGAGTTCTGCTGTGTGATCGGTAAGAGGATCAATGGCTCGACTGCAGATCAACTGCAACCTCGACTTCTTCATCACTATCTCGATTGGTCACCTTGTCTTGACCGAAGACTGTGCCTTGCCTCTGATCGTCATGTTCGGACGAGGGCCTTCATCAATACCAACTCCGATCTCTATCAAGGTCATCGAGGAATCATCCATGGAGCTCGAGGGCTCAACGTCAACATTGCCCTCGGGCGACCGTGCTGTTTTTCTGGACAACAAACTCGTATCTGCTGCCACCGCCTCCCCAAGTGTCGCTTAAATGATTGCTTCAGTGGAATTATGCAGAATTAAGTCTACAACAAACCTGCAAAATTTCGTCGAGTTCTGATGGAGGAATCTCCGGCAATCTCTGATATACCAGAGCCCTGTTGAATCTGGACGAGAATCCGGATGAGTTTGGACCGTGGTGTCCAGCATCTAGCTCGGACGTCCTTTGGAAGATCCAACTGTTGATCGGCTGCGGAATTCCTATATCTACCACCTGTCAAAAATTCACCTCGATTTGACCGTCCAAACTCCGGGAACCTTCCGATTAGTGCATCACTTTCCGGATCTGTTTTCTGCGCGAGAACGAATCCGACCCGAGTTCATCTTCTTTATGAATGGGATTTTGGACATCCTTTTTGAAGGAAGTTTTTGTATGGGGTATTGTGTTTTACAATACGATCTTCACCATCGCGCCGGTGTCAAACTGGCTCGACAACATCACTCCACGGCGGCTGACCTGCGCTAGACACGTTGTCGCTTTAAGGAGCCGAGCTCAACTTCTTCGGATCATCATCTCGGCCAGCCGAACAATAGTTCGGCATCGCGAAGGACAGATTGTCACCAACATCGCCGCTACACGGATTACACGGAGCGGGCACACCGGCATCGCTGCACGGTCTCTTCATCAAGCCAACATTGACCACGTCGCAAGTTACGACCTGGGCTGACATGGCCGCACTATTGCCTCTTCAAGCCAATGTCCGTCACACCGAACTACTTCAACACCCCGGCTGACATGGCAGCTGCAACAACTCCTCACCGGCCTGCTCCATCACCTCGGCTAGACCGGGGACTTGGCTATTTCTTCATCAACATACTCCGATGACTTCGGCGTCACCAGACGACCAGCTTCGTCACGTTAGTTGGACCGGGGGCTTTGCCTCGGCAAGCCAACATTTGCCAACATCGCCATGCCGTTACTTTATCGCCCATCAGGCAATGGGTGTGCGGATCGATTCCCAATTTTGGGAGTCGCTTTTCTTCGGACTACTACAACAAATAAAACAGGTGCTATTAATCCTAACAATTTTTGCTTGTTGGGCTTATTTTTCTTAAAGTATTATTACTCTGGTTTGTTCCATCATCTATACACAGGTCTATCAAATGGCGGCCACATTAAACAGTCATGTGGTGATTCAGTCAGTTTCCGTACATAGTTCGGCGAACGCCGCATCCGAAACTCAGACCACCCTACAAATTCAGGCTTTGTCACGCCTTCACTGCGTCACGCCGACGCCCTGCATTGACATTGGCTTCGGTGCCAGGCCACATCTCTTTAAATAAATTATTCTTGCGTAAAGCAATTATTCAAGGATTATATATATTATTATTATTTCCTGGACCACAATGTTTTATCTGTGCAGGTAATCGATTTTGACCGCGTTATGTGGTCACTACTCCGGAATGCCGAACTCCTTGCTCAGACACCTCAGGCCTGGGGGCTGGGACCTCGGCCATGCCGAGGACCACGAACCTTGTTGGTTCAATGGGCGTATTCATCCCGCCACAAGCCCGAATCGCGTCATCAACACCGAACACATTAACCAGCTAAGTTGCTCTCATGCTAAAAAACATTCAGTTTTAAATTTTGTTCGGTTCTACCAAGCATTATAGTTTTTGCCACAAAGTTGTTTGTGACAAAGTTCCTTGTCAAAACTCGGTTTGTGACGCACATATTCAAATACCGCGTTTATTTGGGGGCTCCCTTAATGGAGCTTTTCCTCTTGCATATGATTATACTTGTAGGGCTTCGTTCCTTGTTCGTGTATTACGCCACAATATGCACCATATTGACCTAAGCGATTTGCAAGCTGGGTTGCCTTGCTCCTGTGTTTACCCCTACGTTCCGATTGTTCAGCTAGGGAGTAAAGGGAGCACCTCTGCGATTGTCACGATCGGGTCATCCGAGCCGGACCTCAGACTAGGTGAAGCTGAAAGCTAGCGCTCTTACTATTTTCAGTAATGGTCGGCACAAAACGGAACTCATGAGTACAAAAAATCTATTGCACAAGTCTCATAGTAATAATGAGCAACCGAAGAAAGGTATCGGTGGGGGTACTATTTTCTTCGAAGATGCTTCTTACACTTCGTCGGTAATATAGCATAAGTTCCCTGAGCACGCTTTGTCTGTTACAGCCTTATGGCCTAATTGCCTGGTTATCGGAAGCACCATCGATATTCTCGACAGGGGGAGTACATAACACTCTTCGGTCCATGACCAAAGAGGGAGAAGCCGACGGTCGGTTAAGACGCGTATAAAGTTCGGGTGAACACAGATATGATATAAGTACTTCGGTACATACAATCATCATACATAAAATCCTTTTGCCCAAGTCACTTGGGGGCTCTTAAAATTTATATATGAGATGTAAATGTGTTTTCTTCTTGGTCGACAGAAGCACAATTTTATTCCAATTTTTGGATTGGCACCGAACACTTGATCTTGTTCGGACGTCATGTTTTTACTGACGTTTTTTGGTTTTCCAAGCTTTGGGAACTTTTAAACTATTTGTGTGTTTTTCACATAAGTCTCAAAATGCAACGCCGGGCACCTTTAGAGATTCGGCAAAAACATTCTTGGATGTTGCTATATATGCATCGGTTTCGAATTGTGTCTTTGGTAAATAGTTGGGTTGCCCGGCTCCTGTGCTTGCCTCCTATGTTCTGCTTTGTTCGGCTAGGTGTGCAACGGGAGAACCACTGCGATTGTGCTTCCAGCTCGCATGGTTAAGCACCTCAGTGGAGAAAGCCGAAAACTGACTATCACAATAAGCGCAAACTGGTCAGCGATTCGATGACCATGTTAAAATGATGGGCCGTTCATAACATTGGCCGAAGTGTTTACGGCTTGGCCTCAGCTGGCGCCGAACACTAACCGGGGGCTCGTAGCTAGCTTCCCCAGTTTAAAGCTCCTATGACTAAGTGAAAGTTATAAAGCCAAGATATTTGATTGCCTCGTTTCCGCTAACACATCTGCCTCCGGGCACCGAGACGTCGGCTAAGGGTTGTCTGGTTATTGCAGAAACACCCTGCGTAGTATCTACAAAGGGGTAGAAGCCAACGATGGGCAACTTTCAACTGATAAACAGTCGCAATGGAGTCAAAATAAGTATATATCATCAACATTTGTATTCATTATACAAGCGTTGCCTTCTGTAATTATCTTTATAAATCCATAAATATGCATCAATTTGACTTAAGATTTTGGCCAAGCTGGGTTGCCTGGCTCCTGTGCTTACCCCTACGTTCCCGATTGTTCAGCTAGGCGGTAAAGGGAGCACCTCTGTGATTTTTACTACCGGGTCATCCGAGTTAGTACCTCAGACTGGGTGAAGCCGAAAGCTAGCAATCTTAAAGGATCACATTGGTCGGCAACGACGGAAGTTAAATTTTTTGTTCATTAATACCATAGAGTTCGGGAAACTTTCCCCGAACTAAGTCCTCAATATTTTCCTCCCACATTGATCGGAGTTGAGGCTTCATGATCATGCTTAGCATGACAACCCAAAGAAAGGAACCGATAGCGGGACTATTTTCTCTGGAAGATGTTTCTTACGTTAAAAAGTAATATAACATATCTCTCCGCGTACCTTTGTTTATAAAACCGTATGGCCGGATTGCCTTGTTTGTCGTAAAACTTTGCCCTCATAAAGGCTTCATAAAGTAGGACAAACACTCCTCAGCTTCTAGCCAAGGAGGTGGAAGCCAATGGTCGGTCAACAAAGTTTTTTACAATGTGGATCCGAGCATTAATGATGTAAAGTACTTGGATACATAGAATCATTACACATAATTTGTGATTTTACTATGGATATCGATCCTTAATGCGGCCACCCATGCCCACATTAAGGCTCGGGGGCTACTGGGCTTCGTGCTTATCATTTACAATTATTAAAGGGGTACATCGATCCCCTGATCTGGTGTTGCCACCCGACCAGTGGCTCGGGGGTTACTGCATTGACAATCCAATGCAAAAAATTTAAAGTGCAATATAGTTTTCGAGGAGATTATTATCCTAAGTTTGGTCGGCCGCACCCAACTTGAGTCTCGAGGACTTCGCACACCGCGTTTTTATTCATAAGTATGCTGCTGAGCTGGGAATTGGTCATCAGGCTGATTTATGCATCGACTTGAATCTCAAGGCTACTAGGGTTAGCGGTTTGATTTTTTCCTTCAGGAGCATCCCGGAGATTAGGCCAATACGCACCTTGAGGGTTACTGATATACATATACTAGCTATACATCTCGACAGAGATTACATTGCACAATTCAGAATTAAATTCATAAAAATCAGCCCGTGGCCAAGGTGGTGCACCACCCCAGTAGCAGTCCGGCATAAAGCTCGGGCGCCAGTGGCCGGCTCCATAGAGGGCATTTCCGGTATTAAGCTTAGCTAAACTCTTTCAACTCTTTTGAACCAAGGTGACCTATGATACCTCGGATATAATCCGGCGTTGGAGTCGGATACATTCCGACGTTGAAGCTTGGACATAGTCCGGCGTTGGAGCTCGGATACATTCCAGCATTGGAGCTCGGAAGCAGTCCGACGTTGGTGCTCGGCTGCAAAAGATACCTCGAATGCAGTCCGGCATTGGAGCTCGGACGCAAGAGGACACTGCCTCCCGGGAACAACTTCAAACCCGAGGTGTGGCATAAAAATAACAAGGCATTGATAAAGGCCGTAAACTTAAAGGGGATCCTCGGATACCCGACATGTAAACTCTTCGGTTGCACTTTGGTGATCCTCAAGATCAAAGATAAGGAGATTTGTTGAACCAGTTTTCAAGACCGACAATCGAAGATGAAGAATAGTTCGTAAGAATCGAGGAGCGTCCCCAACTTGAAGACCGGTTCAGGGGGCTACTGATGGTGTCCTGGACCAGGGGGTACACACCATGTCGTCTCCCGATCAGTTGGATTGGGCCGAGGAGCCCCATGGCCGCATACTCATGGGCCAGTTTGAACAGCCGAAGTATACACAAGGAAGATTCTGCAAGACTTGGTGATCAAGACAAGGACTCCTCCCCACCGGCGTATTCGGCTAGGACTCTTGTTATCCTAGGCCTCTGGTACATTATGTAAACCGAGGCCAGGCTAGTCGATACATCATTATGACATTACTCATCATACCTCTAGGGTTTAGACCACAACATATGATCTCGGGGTAGATCAACTCTTGTAACCCCTATACTCATTAGAGTCAATCAAGCTGCATGTAGGGTATTATCTCATCAAGAGAGCCCGAAGCTGGGTAAAATCCCGTGTTCATGTTACCATCGATCCTAAGATGCATAGCTTGGGACCCCATACCCGAGATCCGCCGGTTTTGACACCGACAGCATCCCCAAGCTTAGGGTCTTTCCGCTCCTTATTCTCCTCATATCAATATCTCACCCAAAGCTTGAAAACTTCAATCACACAAAACTTAACGGAACTTCGTGAGATAGGTTAGTATGATAAAGACTAAACCATTCACTTTGGTACTGTCAAAGACAAGGTTCATAATTGTACTCACACAATGCCTACTGTACCATATCATTTCTACAATTTATATTGAGAAATATAAGCCATAGAAACTAGAAAACAAGCAAACTATGCAATGAAAACAGAATCTGTCAGAAACAGAACAGTCTGTATTGATCTGAACAATAACCATACTTTTGATACTCCAAAAATTATGAAATAAATTGGTGGACATGAGGGATTTTCCTATTAATCTTCTGCAAAAATAATCAACTCAAAATCGCTCTTCTGTAAAAAATGGCAGCTAATCCCGTGAGCGAAAAGTTTCTGTTTTTTACAGCAAGATCACATTAACTTTCACCCAAGTCTTCGCAAAGGTCTTACTTGGCAATGTATTGAAACAAAAGCTATAGAACAATTACTACAGTAGCTTAATCATGTAAACACACAAATATAACAAGGGTAGACATTGGGTTGTCTCCCAACAAGCGCTTTTCTTTAATGCCTTTTAGCTAGGCATGATGATTTCAATGATGCTCACATAAAAGAAATTAATTGAAACATAGAGAGAGCATCATGAAGAATATGACTAGCACATGCACTCCAAGTCCTCTGGATCGCGTTCGTTCCAAAAATCACGCTCCCGAAGGTTTCATTCCGTTTGGACTCCGTTTGATATTCCTTTTCTTCTAAATACTGAAATAGGCAAAAAAAAAACAACAATACGGGTTGGGCCTCTGGTTAGTAGGTTAGTCCCAAAAATGATATAAATGTGTAAAATAAAGCCCATAAACATCCAAAAGGGGTAATATAATAGCATGGAACAATCAAAAATTATAGATACGTTGGAGACGTATCATAGGTGTGTGGTAATCTACTCACGCTTCATCGGAAGGGCGGCAAGGTTGATGTAGAGGCCCTCCGTGATTGAATCCCCCTCCGACAGATCACCGAAAAAGGTCCCAAGATGGGATCTCACAGGAACAGTGGCTTGCGGCAGCGGAAAAGTATTTTGGGGGACGCTTCTGATGTTTGGGGAATATTTGGGAATTTATAGAGGTGGAATTAGGGTTCAAGGACACCCGAGGGGCCCACAAGCCCTTAGGGCACGCCCTAGAGGCTTGTGGCCTCCTCGAGACTCTTCTGGCCCTCTCTCCAAGTCATGTAGGTGTCTTCTGCTCCAAGAAAAATCATTGGAAAGTTTTATTCCATTTGGACTCTGTTTGATATTCCTTTTCTCTAAAACTCAAAAACAAGGAAAAAACAAAAACTGGCACTGGGCTCTAGGTTAATAGATTAGTCACAAAAATAATAGAAAATAGCATATTAATGCATATAAAATATCCAAACTAGATAATATAATAGCATGGAACAATAAAAAATTATAGATACGTTGGAGACGTATCAAGCATCACCAAGCTTAATTCCTGCTTGTCCTCGAGTAGGTAAATGATAAAAACAGAATTTTTGATGTAGAATTCTACCTAACATATTTATCAATGCAATCTTCTTTATTGTGGCAAGTTCAGATCCACAATATTCAAAACAAAAGTTCAATATTGACATGAAAACAATAATACTTCAAGCATACTAACAAAGCAATCATGTCTTCTCAAAATAACATGGCCAAAGAAAGTTATCCCTATGAAATCATATAGTGATCATATAGTGTGGCTATGCTCCATCTTCATCACACAAAGTATTTGATCATGCACAACCCCGATGACAAGCCAAGCAATTGTTTCATACTTTTTGTGTTCTCAAACTTTTTTAACTTTCACGCAATACATGAGCGTGAGCCATGGATATAGCACTATAGGTGGAATAGAATATGGTGGTTGTGGAGAAGACAAAAAGAAGGAGAAGGTCTCAGATCAACTAGGAAAATTAATGGGCTATGGAGATGCCCATCAATTGATATCGATAAAGTGAGCAGGGATTTCCATGCAACGGATGCACTAGAGTTATAAGTGTATGAAAGCTCAAAAATAAAGTAAGTGGGTGTGCATCCAACTTGCTTGCTCACGAAAACCTAGGGAAATTTGAGGAAGCCCATCATTGGAATATACAAGCCAAGTTCTATAATGAAAAATTCCCACTAGTATATGAAAGTGAAAAAATAGGAGACTTTCTATCATGAAGACGATGGTGCTACTTTGAAGCACAAGTGTGAAAAAGGATAGTAACATTGTCCCTTCTCTCATTTTCTCTCATTTTTTATTTGGGCTTCTTTGGCCTCTCTTTTTTATTTGGGCTTATTTGGCCTCTTTTTTATTTTTTTCTAAAGTCCGGAGAGGCAACCCAACTTGTGAGGGAATCATAGCTTCCGTCACCCTTTCCTCACATGTGACAATGCTCTAATAATGATGATCATCACACTTTTATTTACTTATAACTCAGGAATTACAACTCGATACTAGAACAAGATATGACTCTATATGAATGCCTCTGAGGGTGTACTGGTATGTGCAATGATCAAGAGTGACATGTATAAAAAATATGAATGGTGGCCTTGCCAAAAATACTATGCCAACTACATAATCAAGCAAAGCAATATGACAATGATGGTATGTGTCATAATAAATGGAACGGTGGAAGTTGCATGGCAATATATCTCGGAGTGGCTATGGAAATTCCATAATAGGTAGGTATGGTGGCTATTTTGACGAAGGATATACGGTGGGCTTAATGCACCCGCAAAATTTGCGCAATACTAGAGAGGCTCACAATGGTGGAAGGGTGAGAGTGTGTATAATCCATGGACTCAACATTAGTCATAAAAAACACACATACTTATTGCAAAAAATTATTAGCCATCAAAGAAAAGTACTACACACATGCTCCTAGGGGGATAGATTGGTAGGAAAAGACCATCGCTCGTCCCCAACCTCCACTCATAAGGAAGACAATAAAAATAAATAAATCATGCTTCGGCTTCATCACATAACGGTTGACCATATGTGCATGCTACAGGAATCACAAACTTTAACACAAGTATTTCTACCAATACACAATTACTCACTAGCATGACTCTAATATCACCATCTTTATATTTCAAAACAAATGCAAGGAATCAAACTTCTCATATATTCAATGCTCTTATGAAAGTATTTATTATATCCCTCTTGGATTCCCATCATATTAGGACTAAATTCATAACCTAAGAAAATTACCATGTTGTTAAAGACTCTCAAAATAATATAAGTGAATCATGAGAGTTCTTCAATTTCTATAAAATAAAGCCACCGCCATGCTCTAAATAGATATAAGTGAAGCACTAGAGCAAATTGTCTAGATCAAAAGATATAAGTGAAGCACATAGAGTATTCTAATAAATTTAGGACTAATGTGTGTCCCTCTCAAAAGGTGTGTACATCAAGGAGGAGTTTGTCAAACTAAAAAGCAAAGACTCAAATCATACAAGATGCTCCAAGCAAAACACATATCATGTGGTGAATAAAAATATAGCCTCAGGTAAATTTTCCGATGGATTGAAGACGAAAGAGGGGATGCCATCCGGGCATACCAAATATTAGATGCTTGGTTGTACTTTAATATTACCTTGGGGTGCCTTGGGAATCCCCAAGCTTAGGCCCTTTCCACTCCTTATTCCATAGTCCATTAAATCTTTGCCCAAAACTTGAAAGCTTCACAACAGAAAACTCATAAGATCTGTTAGTATAATAAATTAAATCACCACTTTAGTTACTGTTGTGAACTCAATATAAATTTATATTGGTGTTATATCTACTGTATTCCAACTTCTCCATGGTTCATACCCCCGATACTACCCATAGATTCATGAAGATAAGCAAACAACACATAGAAAATAGAATTTGTCAAAAACAGAACAGTCTATAGTAATCTGGAAATTTTATATACTTCTTTTACTCCAAAAATTCTTAAAAAATAGGAAAATGTGGGAAATTCGTATATAAACCTTGTTTAGAAAATTAAGATCAAAAGCATGCTTCTGTGATTTTCTAAAATTCTGGCAATGAGCTCAAAAGTTCCTGTTTTTCAGCAAGATCAAATCAACTATCACCGTAGACCATCCCAAAGGTCTTACTTGGCTCAAACACTAATTAAAACACCAAAACATAGTTACTACAGAGGTAATAATGTGTATTTATTGAAAAACAGCACCAAAAAAATTGGGTTGCCTCCCAACAAGCGATATTGTTTAACGCCCCTAGCTAGGCATAAAACATAGATATAGGTATTGTCATCTTTGGTATGCAAACCATAAGTAGCCCTCATAATAGATTCATATGGCAACTTAATTTTCTTTCTTAGAAAGTGTTCCATGCCCTTCCTTAACAGAAATTGAAATCTAATGTTTCCTTCTTTCATATCAATAATTGCACCAATCGTTCTAAAGAAGGGTCTACCAAGAATAATAGGACATGTAGGATTGCAATCTATATCGAGCACAATAAAATCTATGGGCACATAATTCCTATTTTCAATAATAAGAACATCATTAATCCTTCCCATAGGTTTCTTACTAGTGGAATCTGCTAGATGCAAATTCAAAGAACAATCATCAAATTTATGGAAACCTAGCACATCACATAATGTTTTTGGAATCGTGAAAATGCTAGCACCCAAATCATACAAAGCCTTGCACTCATAATCTTTAATGTTAATCTTAATAGTAGGTTCCCACTCATCATAAAGCTTTCTAGGGATATAAACTTCCAACTCAAGTTTTTCTTCAAAAGATTTCATCATAGCATCAATGATATGTTTAGTAAAACCTTTATTTTGATTATAAGCATGAGGTGAATTAAGCATGGATTGTAACAAGGAAATACAATATATTAAAGAACAATTATCATAATTAAAGTCCTTGAAATCCAAAAGAGTGGGTTCATCAGTACTTAAAGTTTTGACCTCTCCAATCCCACTTTTATCAATTTTTCATTAAGATCTTTAAACTCCAAATTATTGGGATGCCTTCTAGCTAAAGTTGACTCATCTCCAGTCCCATCTTCATCAAGATTTATATTAGCAAACAAAGATTCAATAGGAGTCACACCAATCACTTTAAGATCTTCATCATTATTATCAAAGGACTCCGGCTTAGCGGCCATCTTATTCACTAAAGTACTTTGTTTATTAGAAATTTGGCCTACTAAACTTTCAATATGAGGAAATTGACATTTAAGACCATAAATTTCCTTAGTAACATCATCAAGCTCTTTATTAATATACTACCTCATAGTTTTTTGTTCCTTCAATTCATTCCTGAACAAGCTATTATGCTCAAATTGTAAGGACATAAAACTGTTTCATTTTTTTCAATCTCTTCCAACTTCCTATAGTAATGATCATGGCTCTTGGGTTGAGCCATAATGGCAAGCAAGAAAACAAAAAGACGAACGAAAGAAGGGCAAATAAAATGGAAAATAATTTTGTATTTCTCTAAAAACGTTTTAGAAGTGGGGGAGAGGAAAACGAGAGGCAAATGGCAAATAATGTAAGTGCAAGAGATGAGATCTTAGGATTGGTACTTGGTAGGCTTGACGTAGAACCTACCCGGCAACGACGCCATAAATTCTTCCTGCTACTTCTTGAGCTTGCGTTGATTTTTCCATTGAAGAAGAAAGGGTGATGCAGCAAAGTAGAGATAAGTATTTCCCTTAGTTAAGAACCAAGGTATCAATCCAGTAGGAGGCACAAGCAAGTCTCCAATATATGCACCTCCACAAACTAACAAACACTTGCACACAACACGAAAATGGGGTTGTCAATCCCTTCACGGTCACGAACAAGAGTAAGATCTAATAGAGATAGGTACAAAAGATAGCAAACTAAAGTAAATATAAATAGCAAGGTATTTTTGGTTTTGTTGGTTTATAAATCTGAAAATATATGATGGAAAATAGACCCGGGGACCATAGGTTTCACTAGAGGCTTCTTTGTTGAAGATAGCATACAGTGGGTAAACAAATTACTGTTGAGCAATTGATAGAAAAGTGCAAAGTTATGACGATATCTAAGGCAATGATTATGAATATAGGCATCACGTTCGTGACAAGTAGACTGAAATGATTCTGCATCTACTACTATTACTCCACACATCAACCGCTATCCAACATGCATCTAGAGTATTAAGTTCATAAGAACGGAGTAACGCCTTAAGTAAGATGACATGATGTAGAGGGATAAACTCAGGCAATATGATATAAACCCATCTTTTTATCCTTGGTGGCAACAATACAATACGTGCCTCGCTACCCCTTCTGTCACTGGGTGAGGACACCCGCAAGATTGAACCCAAAACTAAGCACCTCTCCCATTGCAAGAAAAACCAATCTAGTTGGCCAAACGAAACTGATTGTTCAAAGAGAAATACAAAGATATCTTAATCAAGCATAAAAGAGTTCACACAAGACTCAAATAATATCCATAGATAATCTTATCATAAATCCACAATTCATCAAATCTCAACAAACGCATCGCAAAAAGTATTACATCAAATAGATCTCCACGAACATCGAGGAGAACATTGTATTGAAGATCAAACAGAGAGAAGAAGCCATCTAGCTACTAGCTATGGACTCGTAGGTCTGTGGTAAACTACTCACGCTTCATCGGAAGGGCAGCAAGGTTGATGTAGAGGTCCTCTGTGATTAAATCCCCCTCCGACAGATCACCGAAAAGGCCCCAAGATGGTATCTCATGGGAACAGAGGCTTGCGGCGGCGGAAACGTATTTTGGTGGACGCTTCTGATGTTTAGGGAATATTTTGGAATTTATAGAGGTGGAGTTAGGGTTGGAGGACACCCGAGGGGCCCATAAGCCCTCAGGGCGCCCCCATAGGGTGCACCGTAGAGGCTTGTAGCCTCCCCGGGACTCTTCTGTCCCTCTCTCCAAGTCATGTAGGTGTCTTCTGGTCCAAGAAAAATCATCGTAAAATTTTATTCGGTTTGGACTCCGTTTGATATTCCTTTTCCGTAAAACTCAAAAAAAGGAAAAAACATAAACTGGCACCGGGCTCTAGGTTAATAGGTTAGTCCCAAAAAGAATATAAAATAGCATATTAATGCATATGAAACATCCAAAACAGATATAGTAGCATGGAACAATATAAAAATATAGGTACGTTTGAGACGTATCACTGTCACTTCAAAAAAAAGACACATCCGTGACATTTTGTGCCAAACGAATTTTTTTCTGTCATGCTTATGACACTTGTATGAAGATAATGTTGGAAATATGCCCTAGAGGCAATAATAAAGTGGTTATTATTATATTTCCTTGTTCATGATAATCATTTATTATCCATGCTATAATTGTATTGACCGGAAACTCAAATACATGTGTGGATACATAGACAACAACATGTCCCTAGTAAGCCTCTATCGGACTAGCTCGTTGATCAAAGATGGCTATGGTTTCCTAGACATGGACATGAGTTTTCATTTGATAATGGGATCACATCATTAGGAGAATGATGTGATGGACAAGACCCAAACTATGAACGTAGCATATGATTGTATCAAGTTTATTGCTATCATTTTTCTGCATGTCAAGTATATTTTCCTATGACCATGAGATCATGCAACTCACTGACACTGGAGGAGTGCCTTGTGTGTACCAAATGTTGCAACGTCATTGGGTGACTACATAGGTGCTCTACAGGTATCTTCGAAGGGGTCTGTTGAGTTGGCATGGATCAAGACTGGGATTTGTCACTCCATATGACGGAGAGGTATCTCAAGGACCACTCAGTAATGCAACATCACAATAAGCTTGCAAGCAATGTGACCAATGAGTTAGTCACGGGATCTTGTATTACGGAACGAGTAAAGAGACTTGCCAGTAACAAGATTGAACTAGGTATGGACATACTGACGATCGAATCTCGGGCAAGTAACATACCGATAGACAAAGGTAACTGCATACGAGATTAGTTGAATCCTTGACATTGAGGTTCGACTAATAATATCTTCATAGAATATATAGGAACCAATATGGGCATCCAGGTCCCACTATTGGTTATTGGCCATAGAGGTGTCTCGATCATGTATGCATAATTCTCGAACCCGCAGGGTCTACACACTTAACGTTTGGTGACGGTATAAGTATAGTTGAGTCATTATGGTGGTTGCAGAAGGTTGTTCAAAGTCCCAGATGAGATCTTGGACATGACAAGGAACACCGGAATGGTCCGGAGGTGAAGATTGATATATTGGACAAAGGGTATTGGAGTCCGAATTGCTCCGCGGGTACCGGGTGATGACCAGCGTCACCGAAAGAGGTTTCGGGGGGCCTCGACAAGTGTTGGGGGGCCCATTGGCCAAGGGGAGGGGCAAACCAACCCACTAAGGGGTTGAGCGCCCCCCTCACCCCATCTCACGTAACCAGGAGGGTTGGGGGCGCCCTCCTAGGGCTTCCCACCTCCCAGCTTGGGGGGCAAGTCACCCTAGGGGAGATCCCATCTGCCCTGGCTGCCGCCACCCCCTCCTCCCTTCCCCTATATATAGAGAGGTAGAGAGAGGGCAGCCGTACCCCCTAGAGCACATCTTCATGCCACGGCGTTGCCTCTCCTCTCGCTCGCATCCCTCTTCCTCTGTATAGTGCTTAGCGAAGCTCTACTGAGATTCCGCCACCACCACCGCCACCATGCCGTCATGCTGCCGGAGGACTCGAGCTACTACTTAACCTTCGCTTGCTGGATCGAGGAGGTGAAGGTGTCATCAAGCCGTATGTGTGTTGAACGCGGAGGTGCTTTCCGTTTGGCACTTTGGTCGGGAGTTCGCGGGACGGATCATGATTGGATCACGAAGACGTTCGACTACATCAATCGCGTTTCTTAACGCTTACGCTTAGCGATCTACAAGGGTATGTAGATCCAATATCTCCTCTCGTAGGTGGTCATCTCCTAGATTGGATCTAGGGTGTTTGTAGGAAATTTTTTGTTTCCCATGCAACGTTCCCCAACAGTGGCATCATGAGCTAGGTCTATGCATAGATGACATCATGAGTAGAACACAAAGGAGTTTGTGGGCGTTCATATTCAGATTGCTTCCTTCCTTGGTCTTTTCTTGATTCGGCGATATTGTGGGATGAAGCAGCCTGGACCAACCTTACATGGCCACGTACATGAGACCAGTTCCATCGACATGTTGGGGAACGCAGTAATTTCAAAAAATTTCCTACGATCACGCAAGATCTATCTAGGTGATGCATAGCAATGAAAGCGGAAGTGTTATGACAATGCGGTTGATGTAGTCTTACGTCTTCACGATCTGACCGATCCTAGCACCGAAGGTACGGCACCTCCGCGATCTACACACGTCCAGCTCGGTGACGTCCCACGAACTCTAGATCCAGCTGAGGTTGAGGGAGAGTTTCGTCAGCACGACGATGTGTTGACGGTGATGATGAAGTTACCAGCGCAGGGCTTCGCCTAAGCACTACGACGATATGACCGAGGTGGAAATCTGTGGAGGGGGGCACCGCACACGGCTAAACAATTGTCAACTTGTGTGTCATAGGGGTGCCCCCCTCCCTCGTATATAAAGGAGCAAGCGGAGGGGGCCGACGGCCTCATAGGGTGCGCCCCAAGGGGGGATTCTACTCCTACTAGGAGTAGGTTCCCCCTTTCCTAGTCCAATTAGGAGGGGAAGGAAAGAGGAGGAGAGGAGAAGGAAAGAGGGGGCCGACCCCCCAAGCCCTAAACCAATTCGGTTTGGGCCTAGGGGGCCCACAGCTCCCTTGCTGCCCTCTATTTCCACTAAGGCCCATGAAGGCCCATTGACCCCCCCGGGGGGTTCCAGAAACCTCCCGGTACTCCGGTAAATGCCCGAACTCATCCAAAACTATTCTGGTGTCCAAACATAACCTTCCAATATATCAATCTTCATGTCTCGACCATTTTGAGACTCCTCGTCATGTCCGTGATCACATCCGAGACTCCAAACTGCCTTCGGTACATCAAAACACATAAGCTCATAATACCAATCGTCATTGAACGTTAAGCGTGCGGACCCTAAGGGTTCGAGAACTATGTAGACATGACCGAGACTCACTTCTTGTCAATAACCAATAGCGGAACCTGGATGCTCGTATTGGTTCCTACATATTCTATGAAGATCTTTATCGGTCAAACCGCATAACAACATACGTTGTTCCCTTTGTCATTGGTATGTTACTTGCCCGATCGTCGGTATCATCATACCTAGTTCAATCTCGTTACCGGCAAGTCTCTTTACTAGTTCCGTAATACTTCATCCCGCAACTAACTCATTAGTTATAATGCTTGCAAGGCATATAGTGATGAGTATTACCGAGAGGGCCCAGAGATACCTCTCCGAAACACGAAGTGACAAATCCTAATCTCGATACATGCCAACCGAAAAAACACCTTCGGAGACACCTGTAGAGCACCTTTATAATCACCCTTTTACATTGTGACGTTTGGTAGCACACAAAGTGTTCCTCTGGTATTCGGGAGTTGCATAATCTCATAGTCTGAGGAACTTGTATAAATCATGAAGAAAGCAGTAGCAATGAAACTGACATGATCATAATGCTAAGCTAACGGATGGGTCATGTCCATCACATCATTCTCCTAATGATGTGACCCCATTATCAAATGACAACACATGTCTATGGTTAGGAAACATAACCATCTTTGATTAACGAGCTAGCCAAGTAGAGGCATACTAGGGACTATTAGTTTGTCTATGTATTCACACATGTACTAAGTTTCCAGTTAATACAATTCTAGCATGAATAATAAACATTTATCATGAATTAAGGAAATAAGTATTCGTCACCGGCGTGGCACCTCTTCCTCATCGAGCAAGGCGAGAAGAGTCACCGAAGCCGCGGCCGCCACGACACGGACGGAGCCGTCCGACCCGCTGCGCGCCGCGATGCAGAGCCTCTGCATCCCCATCGGCACTGACGTCGACGCCACCAATGTCGCTGAAGCCCGAACCCAGCTCGAGGACAGGCGCCAGCAAATGCTGGATCTGACCGAGACGCTGGCTGCCACCAGGCGCCGCCTGGAAGCTGCTTAGATGAGCACGACGCCGCCCACAGATTCACTCCCTCCGGGGCCGAGCCGAGCCAGGCCACCGATACTCGCGCCCGGGGAGGAGCGATCGGCCGGGCCTTCGGCGCCATCCGGACCATCTATGAGACCCCAGTCAAGAACATGCGCATTGCGGAGGCAGCCGCGGTCGGCCTCGACCAACTCGCGGGCGAGGAGCTCAAGGAGCGCATCGGGCTGATGCGCGAGCTCCTTCACGCCGCCAACACCCAGCAGGATCGCCTCAACCAGCTCGCCAAGCCGGCGGAGTCCGGCTCCGCCCGCCTTGGTGGACCCGGCGAACTCCTGCACACGGCCTCCTCGCCACCCGGCGAGGCGCACTCCGGCCAAGCCCGGACCCAGCGCAACCCGGCCGACACCACCACCGACGCTCTGAGTAACGAGCCCGCCCTAGAGACTCAGCACGGACCCAACCAGCATGGCTGGCGTCCGTCTCCAGCCGAGCCGGCCCCTCAGGGCCTGCCTGCCAGTCGACTCGGCTCGCGCGCCATCGACGATGCTGACACGCGCCACTGCATCGATCAGCTTGCTCGCTCCCTGGAGGTGGAGGAGAGCGGCGCTATCGGGCCGGCGTGTTTCGGCCCACGCATCCAGGAGGAGCCCTTCCCCAAGGGGTTCGTGCTTCCCCACGACACCCCCAAGTACAATGGGACCGTGAAGCCAGAAGACTGGCTCACCGACTACACCACGGCCATTGGCATCACCGGTGCCAATCGCCGTCTCACCGTGTGCTACGCACCGCTCATGCTCCAAGGATCGGCTCGCAGATGGTTGAACAGCCTGCCGATGGGCAGCATCAACGCATGGGTCGATTTCGAGGAAGCGTTTGTCCGTAACTTCACGTGGACGTACAAACAGCCCGGTCGCCCTAGCCAGCTCGCCATGTGCGTGCAGGGGCCGACGGAAACCGGCCGCGAGTACCTCGCACGCTGGACCGAGCTCCGGAACAGCTGCGAGGGTGTCCATGAAGTCCAGGCGATCCAATACTTCGTCAGCGGGTGCCGAGACGGCACCCTCCTCAAGCACAAGCTTCTATGCTCTGAGCCGGCCACTGATAACCCACAAGTATAGGGGATCGCAACAGTTTTCGAGGGTAGAGTATTCAACCCAAATTTATTGATTCAACACAAGGGGAGCCAAAGAATATTCTCAAGTATTAGCAGCTGAGTTGTCAATTCAACCACACCTGGAAACTTAGTATCTGCAACAAAGTGTTTAGTAGCAAAGTAATATGATAGTGGTGGTAACGGTAACAAAAGTAAAGACAACAAAAGTAATGTTTTTGGTATTTTGTAGTGATTGTAACAGTAGCAACAGAAAAGTAAATAAGCGAGAACCAGTATATGGAGAACTCATAGGCACTGGATCAGTGATGGATAATTATGCCGGATGTGGTTCGTCATGTAACCGCTATAACATAGGGTGACACAGAACTAGCTCCGGTTCATCAATGTAATGCAGGCATGTATTCCGAATATAGTCATACATGCTTATGGAAAAGAACTTGCATGACATCTTTTGTCCTACCCTCCCGTGGCAGCGGGGTCCTATCGGAAATTAAGTGATATTAAGTCCTCCTTTTAATAGAGAACCGGAACAAAGCATTAGCACATAGTGAATACATGAACTCCTCAAACTATGGTCATCACCGGGAGTGGTTCCGATTATTGTCACTTCGGGGTTGCTGGATCATAACACATAGTAGGTGACTATAGACTTGCAAGATAGGATCAGGAACTCACATATTCATGAAAACATAATAGGTTCAGATCTGAAATCATGGCACTCGGTCCCTAGTGACAAGCATTAAGCATAGCAAAGTCATAGCAACATCAATCTCAGAACATAGTGGATACTAGGGATCAAACCCTAACAAAACTAACTCGATTACATGATAAATCTCATCGAACCCATCACCGTCCAGCAAGCCTACGATGGAATTACTCACGCACAACGGTGAGCATCATGAAATTGGTTATGGAGGATGGTTGATGATGACGGCGGCGACGAATCCCCCTCTCCGGAGCCCCGAACGGACTCCAGATCAGCCCTCCCGAGAGAGATTAGGGCTTGGCGGTGGCTCCATATCATAAAACGCGATGATTTCTTCTCTCTGATTTTTTCTCCCTGAAAGCCAATATATGGAGTTGGAGTTGGCGTCGGAGGGCCACCAGGGGGCCCACAAGGTAGGGGCACGCCCTAGGGGGGCACGCCCCCCACCCTCGTGGACAGGGTGTGGGCCCCCTGGTCTTCATCTTTGGCGAGGATTTTTTATTATTTATTCTAAGATATTCCGTGGAGTTTCAGGTCGTTCCGAGAACTTTTATTTTCTGCACATAAAACAACATCATGGCAATTCTGCTGAAAACCACATAATGCCTGTGAATATGACATGTGTTCCTGTTTCTAGAACATACTATATTTGATCACATGATGTTCTTACATCAGACTACTATTATTGCATATCCCGCATCAGTCACTTATAATAAGGCACCTTTAAGTCACCATTGTGATAGTGGTTGTGTCTTGCATATGATTTCTAGCATGTACTGCTTCTAATTTGTTGAAACGCCATACAGTTTGAACTTGGCAGAGTGATATTGGTTGCATCTTGCATATGGTGTCTAGCTTGCAGTGCTTCTATTTTGTTGAAATGTCTTCTGCTTAGTTACCACATCATAGGTGTGAATATGTCACGCCATCATGTTTTTCATACATATTCCATCCTTGCATCATGTGTTTGCGTTTCATCCGAGTAGTGTTCATCAGTATCATGCATGAATGAGTCCTGAAGAGCGAATTTTATTCCTTTTTCTTATCGGTTTGACTTCACAATGCAAAATCATTACAGCTGAAGGAAATTAGTCCGGCAGTGCATGATGGTGATCCTTCGGAGCAACTCAAACAGGGGGTCTCTATAGATTCTACTCCGCCATCCTCCCAACAAGATTCACAAGACAACACAAGGCTGGACAGTCAACGTAGCTGTCTAGATGATGAGCACATCTCCCCTACTCCACCATCACAGGTGCTTGCTCTAACTTGGCACTATTATATGTGGTTGCATGTTGCGTATGATGTCTAGCTTGTATTGCTTCTAACTTTGTTGAATTGCATCTGCTTACTTTACACATAATGCATGTGAATATGACATGTGTTCCTGTTTCTAGAACATACATGTACATGATGAGCACATCTCCCCTACTCCACCATCACGAGTGTTTGCTCTAACTTGGAACTGTTATATGTGGTTGTGTTTTCCGTATGATGTCTAGTTTGTATTGCTTCTGATTATGTTGAATTGCATCTGCGTAGCTTACAACTTATACCTGCAACAATCACTTACCCATAAGACACAATTAACTTGGGACTGTGATGTAGGTTGCATCTTGCATTATCTTCTAGCTTGTACTGCTTCTACTTTCTTGAAATGGCACTTACGATGAGACACTTTTTACCCAATAGAGTGATATTGGTTGCATGTTCATATGGTGCCTAGCTTTCATTTATTCTAATTCTGTTGAAATGCCTTCCACTTACTATTTTTTCATACATATTCCATCCTCCTATCATACGTGTGAATATGAAACGTTGTCTTTTTTTTTGTATATACTCCATCCTCCTATCCTACGCTTGCCTTACATCAAAGTAGTGTTCGTCTGTATCATGCATCAACTAGTTATGCAGAGCTAATTTTATTCATCTTCTTGTGGTTTTGACTTCATAAGGCAATATCAGAAAATAGGAAGGAAAAGAGTAAGTTAGGGGATGTTGGTGGTCCTCCACCCGACGCAAACAGAGACTCTCTAGATTTGCCACTGCTACTGCTAATGAAGTTGAAGTCCCAAGTCTACATGATGAGTTCATATCCCGTACTCCACCATCGCAAGTGCTTGATCTAAGTTGATAGTATGACAATTGGTTTCATGTTGCATATGTTGTATAGCCTGTATTTCTTCTATTTTGATTAAATTGCACCTGATGAGTTTATGCGTTATACATGTGCATATGACATGGCTTTCTGTGTCTAGAATACACTACATCTATCTAACATACCATGTTCTTACATCAAAGTACTGTTGTTGTGTATCCCGCATCAGTCACTCATGATTGGATGCTTTTAACATGGCAGTTTGATAGTGGTTGCATCTTGCATTCATTTCTATGTTGTACTACATCTAATTTTTCGAATTGCCACTTATGACAAGACACTTCTAATTTGGCAGAGTAAGATTGGTTGCATCTTTCATATGGTGTCTAGCTTGCATTACTTCTATTTTCTTGAAAATCCTTCTGCTTAGTTTACACATCATAGCTGTCAATATGTCACGCCGTCCTGTTTTCTTACATATTCCATCCTCATACGGTTGTCTTACATCAAAGTATTGCTTGTCTGTATCATGCATCAATGTGTTCTGAAGAGCGATTTTATTCTTTCGTGTTGTGGGTACGGCTTGACATGGCAAAGTCAAAAAAGAGCAAGGAAAATAATATAGTAGGGAGTGGTGTTACTCGTCGGGTGAAATAGAAAAGGATCTGCCGTCGAGATTCTGCTGGTACTTATAGTGCAGTAGAAGGTCCAAGTCCACCGGCTAAATCTACAAACACAGTATCACCTGCTCCACCAGCTGCAGCATCCACTTCAACTGTACCAGCATCTCAACGAGTTACTCGTTCGTTTGCTCCAGAATTGGCCAGTTCCCAAGCTGCCTTCACACCTAACACTACTTCCCAAGCACTGCTGACACAACGGGACTTGGCAAGATCAGATGAACCTCATGAGCATCAACACCAAGATGGTACCTGACCGAGTCAAGTTGCAGTTGCATGCTCCTTTATATGTACTCTCACAGTTTGATGTACACTAACACTTTTCATATTCGTTGTTGAACTAGCACCACGGCGCAAGCGGAAACAGACATCAGGGATAATGCTTGACAAATTAACAAAATCTAAAGGAGGAAGAATGGAGATCCATTTTGAGGCAGGTTTAAAAAGGCCACGTGATGCTACAGAGTCAGCCAAGTTAGTATCAGAGGTAGCCGTTGCCGTTAGGTGTCATGCACGTATCCTCTCAACGTGGATCCAATACAGGAATGAGAAAGACAATACCTAGTTTAACACCTTCCTTGACCATTTATCCGTAAGCAATGTTATTCATCGCAATTAGTAATATTGTCTTGCTCTGTCCCATACTTTCTAGCTTCCTCCTAATAAGACTCACATTCTTTTTTCAACAGATGAGGTTCAAGTTAGATCTGAAAGATGATGCAACTAAACAAGCATGCACTCATGTTTTTCAGTCTGCTCTGTGACAGTATCAGTACCACCTTAGAAAATCTCACTTTGAAGGCAAGGCTAACAATGAAATCGCCCAAACATCTCCAGTGGAATATATTACAGATGAAGACTGGACAACCCTTGTTAAACACTGGTCTGATCCAAAGTATCAGGTAGGCTATATGTATTTGATCAGACCACATATTGAACTTGTATTTATGTATGTGCCTTACAAGTGTATCTTCTTCTAGGCTAACTGTTTGAAGAACAAGACCAACCGTTCTAAAGTGAAATTCAACATACAACAGGATCTCATAGCTATATTGCACACTATGAGGCTCTTGTAGATAGCTGCTACTTCCTTCTTTTTTCTGTGCCATATTATCGTATCTATATTGACTTGTTCCAAACACAGAGGAAAGCCCGTGCGGACCAAAAAGAACCTGAACTGAATGCAGTGCAAATCTTCAAGGATTGCCACACCAGCAAGATGAAGGGCATGGGCACACCAGTTCAAGCCATTGTTGTAAGTCCTTACTCCTCCTGCCTTTGAACTGATTGGTACTGTGATGTGTTCATTTAACTACTTGGTTTGCAGCCAATGTCAGTTACTCTGTTCACTTTTATACACAGTTGTCTTAACGTATCATTTTACCTTACATGGTTTAAAAGAGATGAAGGATATTCTTTTGGTCTTGATCTGTAATCTACTTGTTATGTTCACGTGCGCACACAATGATACAATAGCCTGTTTGTTTTATATCGGTTTTCCCATGATATGAATGATCTCATACTATGTTCATCCTACTTTAAACCATGTATCTTTATCCTTAGATGTCAACGAATGTGAGGAAATAGACAATACAGTAGGCATGCTACATGGACATATGTTCCGAAAGTGATTTTTATGTAGTTGGCACTACAATACATGCTAATGTATTATAGTAGTTCACCAAAATAAGTTATCTATAAATGTGTAACCTACTTTGTTTGTTTATGTCTCATTAGTAACTTATCTGGTATACTAATCTACAAGTTCAAACTTTCAGGAAGCTATGGAACAAATGATTGAACAGCCGCAACCACCTGAAGGTGACGAGGCTACCACAGGCACAATGTCAACTCTTGCTGCAGTGCGTCAGTATCTCTCCACTAACAGTGCAAAAAGCACCTTCCTGCGTAATTCTAGGTTGGTTGTCAAGGTAACCTCGTCCAAATAGCCTACTGAACAAAATCTTCCTACTAGAGAGAGTCATATATCTGTGCTCCAGACACAAGTCCAATCCCTAATGGACGTAGTTTCGGAAACAAGAATAGTGGTTGACAAATGTCATCAAGATATGAATGGTTTTGAAACTAGACTATCAGAAATTCGCTTCGTTGTTCAAGAGCAATGGCGGAAAAAGGTGAAGATCGTACTGCTCCATCAGATTCTATAGCCTGAAACATTAGCACTTAGGTCAAATGATCTGTGCTTCTATACATCTGATGGTGCTTTTATTTGCAAGGACTGTAAACTTTATGCCAACAAGCCTTTTGTTGTATGATTGGAATTTATTTTGTTGTGATATAGAATTTATGATGCTGCCAAAGGCTGCAGTAATTATGACGCTATTTTTGTATAGTGTAGGTTTATCTTAGTAATGTATTCGGCTGAAAGCTTCGTAGGAGCCCAACATGCCAACATTCGTTGGGCCCATTCCAATTGGGCTAAAAATGATTATGGGCCGAAATTTGCATGTAGCCCACTAAAAATATCTGGGCCTAAATCAGCATAAGCTTTCATATTTTCCTGGTAGGCATGTGCCCATAGTGGGCCTTTAACAGGCCTAAACATAATTTGAGCCCTCACTAACAATAGGCCGTTTACAGGTGTAAATATCTCGAGCCCATAAAAAACATGGGCCTTTAATATGCCATAAGTGAGATTGGGCCCTGATTGTGCCAAATAACCCAGTGGTCTTAGCAGGCCAAAATGATGGCCCATTTACGATGCAGATCTTTCACAGGCCAAAATTCGGACGGGCCGTAAATGCGCCGACCTAATACATGGGCCTTTAACAGGCCGGAAGGTAGGTCGGGCTATATTATGGTAATTTTTATATGTGTCGTTAATGGACCCAATGTGACTTTGGGCCACATATGACCCATCGATTTCGTCTGAGGTTAACAGGCTGAAAATCAGAACAGGCCAAAAGTGGCCCAAATCTATAGTGGGCCTCTAACAGGCCGAATGTCACACATGGACGAATATGACCCAAATCCTTCACGGTCGTTTATGGGCCAAAAGTTTCAATGGCCTGTAAATGGGCCCAAATGAAACAGGACCTTTAACAGGCCGAAAATACACCGGGCCATAATTCAGCCCAAATACTTAGCGCACTATTAACATGCCAGAAGTGACCATGGACCGCGATGATGACAAGTTTAGGACTGGCTATTGATGGGACGATTTGACACTAGCCATACGGGCGTTAACTCAGAATGCTGGGCTTTTAGCTGGGCCGATCCATTATGGTCTGCAAAATCTTGTGGGCCTTTAGCTGGGCTGGCCCATTGTGGTCCGCTAAATCTCATGGGCCTTTAGCTGGACCGACCCATTATGGTCTGCAAAACCTTTTGGGCCTTTAGCTGGACCGGCCCATTATGGTCCATTAAATCTTGTGGGCCTTTAGTTGGGCCAGCCCATTTAAACTTTATGGGCCACTTTTAGGCCCGGGCACGTGTCAACATATCATAGGCCCATCTCGACCGTTGGATGAGTGACACCTATGCCAACGCGGAGCTGACGCGTGGTTCTATCGGCCAATGAGAATTTTACACATGGAAAATCAGCATTGGTCGTGGCTGTTAGTGGGTTATCGGATACAAAACCGGACCCGATAGCTTAACGGCGGTTAATGGCGTCCCGTTACGGTGGATGCCATGTGTCAGTCACCCTTGACGAAAGCACTTCTATGACGCGTGATTTATCATCATGGAAGTGTACACTTCCATGATGATAATTTTGGTAATGTCATGGAACACTTGTACGACAGCACATGTATGACTATCTTTATTCTATCATAAAATCGTCATGGATGTACATGCATGACAAAAAACGTGACCTACTATGACAAACACATATCATCACGGAAGTGTATTTTTTTGTAGTGGGAGACTTCTTATTTATATAGTATAGAACCTTCCATGCAAGATCTTGCTCTATTATAGTATCGCACTTGAATAAAAGTGTATCCATTTTTGGTTTAGTCTAGAATCTTCCATGTATGCTTTTGCTCCATCAGAGTTCTTGCTTGCCATTTATGAGATTAATTGAGAACTGTTACTATAGTAATGGTGAAAGACTTATGATGAACCATTTATTACATCTCCTCTACCCCCTTCCAAGTCATCCTGATTTAATCCCTCCGTCTAGGTGTATAAGAGCATGGTTAATACTGAATAGTATAGCCAACTGTTGACTACAAGAAAATGCCATGTCATCTATAGCCAACTTATAGCCAACATGTATAACAATTAGCTATAAGTATGTGTTACTTTATTAATACATGGCCCACTTTCCACTCTCAAATAGTGCCTAGGAGCATGTGTTGCAGCTGGCTCTTGCATGAGAGCCCACTTACATTCTCTCTCATATCCTCTCCTCCAACTAAGCATTAGAAATATTACTTTACTTCTTACAGCCTACTGACTGTACATTATTGTACTCACTCTAAGTCACCTTACAAAAACCAAATAATCCCAAAACACTTAGGAGTGGTGCACTAACTCCCACCTCGTTTCTTGTTTCTTGACATATCAACCAATAAGAGATGTGGGGCGTGCATGTTTTCAATGAATCAAGACTACCAAACACGATATTGAGTGGTTAGTTCATTGCATGCAATGATATTAATTAGCAAATAAACATTAAGTTTTCTCGTTAGGCGTGTTAACTGATAAAATGTTAGTGCATGTCAACAAAAGTTATATAATTTTTCGTGACATGCATAAACATTTCATTAGTTAAATTTATGGTTAAAATTTGACACATATTACAATGGGTACCGACAAACCAAGACGGAGGTAGTAGTTATGGGAATACATGGGGGACTAATAAACCACGACAGAGGTAGCACTAGTGTAGAGGGCGGCGCGACACAGGAGTCTCACCCTGCTCGCGCGGCAGTAAAGCTGTCATATCACAAAACCCCACCACTCCCAGTAATAAGTCACCTGGTAAAATAAACAGACAAGAAACCATCACATGCCTCGGTCTTTTTTGTGTTTCATCTATCTGCATTTGCTTTGTCCGGTTCATATCGCACACTTGATCCCTAGCTACTACTCCTAGTATCCCTAGTTACTACTCCTAGGGCCAGTTCTTTTGGTGGCTTAAAATATAAGCCGTCTCTTCCCCAACTTTTCCCATAAGGCGCCTCACTCATTCATTTGGGCTTCTAAACTTAGTATTTATGGGATTACTAATCTATAAGCCTAAAAGAACTGGCCCCTGGTACTCCTAATAGTAGTACTGAAGTTGGAATTCCAACTGCTCGGCACAACTTATTAGGCAAAAAAATTGATACAGGGTGTAGGAAGTGGTTTGGGAATTTGCATGCCTTCCCGACCAATGAGATACTCCGTACAAACAACCATAGAGAAATAACCACAAAGAAGCAAGCTAAAAGTAAACAATTAAATAAGCATTTTTGCATTTCTTTTGCATTGAATCATTTCACAAGCTTGACTAGTGATGTTTTTCTACTTTTTTACAAAAACTGCATCGTAATTTTAAAACATGCATTTGCACGTACATAAGTAATAGTAGTAGCATATTCTGCATGCATATATAGAGAGAGAAGTTAGTGCAATATATAGTTAAGTTTGTGCTATATGCACGTACTTACAAAATGCGTACGGATACACAAGGTTTCCAAACTTTTCCTTTTACATACTTAATTAAGGACACTAATAATTCTCGAACATTCGGGATTTATCATTTGCGTCCCAAAACTAATGAGATCGCCCTACAGAACTAAATTGTTCCTAATAAAAGCCACGACGCACGCAGGAGCGCTTGCGGCGCGCCATGAGTGCCCTGGTGCGCAGCCGTTTCACATCGCGCTGACACAACGCCTCTTCTTCAGCGTCACAACTCGCGAGGTGCTGATTGGTGGCTTGCCAGCAAGCAAGCGCGATCTCACCAATGTGGTGATCCGGCGCCAACAGGTACTCCGCCTCGCTGGAAGCGTGCACCTGGTCCACGTATCGCCAAGCGTAGATGAGGCGCTTGGGCCCGACTACACTCGGGGCTTTGGCATGGGCGTCCTCCGCCATGCTCACGGCCCTCGCATGATCCTTCTGTCAAAGGGCCAATTGCCTGTCTCTCTCGGATGTGACATAGGCCTTCCAGTCGGCATGCCTCGCGGCGCACTTCTCTTCCTCGGCCTTCTTCTCTGCCTCTATTTTGGTGCGCTCTGCCGGAGGCAAACCCTCCCACAAGGCGACCTTCATTTATTTCCAAAGCTCCTCAAGGCTGGGGGGGGGGGTTCAGCGGGCGGCACGACGTTCTCCTCTTAGAGGGGAGATAGTGCATCCTCCGACGCGCGTGTTGGCGAGACTGGGAACGCCGACGCGTCCACCTCAATGCGTCGCGGGGAGGAGCGGAACACCGACGCGTCCTCCTCAACTAGTGGCGGCGAGGAATAGAACGACGATGCGTGGCCCTCCACACGGTGTAGCGAGGGGCGCCTAGGACTTGGGAGGGGCGATGACATGGTGGTCGACGTGAGAGGGAGGGGGAGGAGATGGCGATGAACGTGAGTGTTCTTCCGAATGTCATGGGAGGCGCAGTATTTATAGCGAGCAATGGCACACCTATGTTAGATATGTTGCATGAATAACATAACAACTACATGGGCATATTTGTTGGAGTAAATTACGGGGAGGGAAAGGGTGGAAATATTGCTGGTCACAACGGGTTGGACGAGTGCGGGGGGAGGAGAGTCTCATGCATGCAAAAAATTTCCACGCGGGGTGGAGTGGTGGGACTACTAGAGGGAGAAGGAGAGACTAGTAGGCAGATTGTTTTCACATATGGAGAGGAAAAGATTTGGAGACGAATGGGCTTCTTGTATGCATGGGGAACGGTGCATAATAAGTCATCTTGCATGCCGGGCTAGGTATAGTCTCAAGTCATTAAAAACATACACGCCCCACACATGTTCAGATTTCAAGGTGCACTAAATTATTGCATGCGATGATTAAGGCTGGCCATGGTGCTGGTATCATGCACACAAGAATAGCAAACATGCTGATGTGGCAAAGAATTAAAGAAGAGAGGGGGGTAGAGTAACATAGGTAGATACCATATCATGTTAAATACAATGCTACTCAAAGGTAGTCCCGTATCATACACTAGTATCATGCACATGATATTAGTAGTATTTTCCACTATGAATAGCCTAAATAGAATATTAACTAATGCATGTAAAAATCTTTGTCATTTACCAGTGTTCATGCAGCAATGCGATAATGCATTGGTAAACACATTTTTGTGTGAAGAACGAGAGCATTAATTGAGTACTTTTGCAGACGAGAAAAACTATTCCACCGCCTCTATCTTGGTAAGAGTAGATGAAAATTTTGACTCGAGCCCTTTAAACTAGAAGGGAGGTAGTAGTACTCTAATAGCTAACATTGTTGTAATGACTAGGACATGGCACACACTTGGATGGAGGAACTAGTCTGCATTGTGCATATAAGTTTTGTCTGAAGTCAATGTACCTCTACTTTGGCCAAACTTACAGAAAAATGTATCAACATTTACAATGTCAAATCAATATTTTTATACTCATTATGAAGTCAATGTTTTTTCACACGCCGCGCGTTGCACTTCTGTTGGAGATGCTCTAATATGGTAGATGAGTGCTTTAATATTGCCCACAAGATGCATGAGTATTACTATATTTTTCTTGCCATGTTGAGATTTTAAAACCACGAGTGCAAACATGCAGTGGAGCAATGAAGACCAACACGGGATATTGAGGACATCTTCAAGGAACATGGCAAGTTAAAGAGAAGCTCCACCGAACTTGTAAAACGAGCTTTGGTAAGTAACACCCTTTCAATAACTTTGTTTAGCCTCGTGTTCTTTGATGTGTATATGTTGTAGTTTCTGTTTCTCTTAGCCTCGTGTTCTTTGATGTGTTATAAGAAGAGTCTTAATCGTCCTAATGCTTTCATTTTTAGCTTGGTGTAGGAAGTGGGTGTTCTCACCTTGGAGTCTGTTTTTATATTTCTCCTTTTGAATTCACTTCTCCTAGTCCTATTTATATGGCTTCTACTAAATGGATCTGGGTTGCTCTGAGTATTGATCTAAAAAAGAAGTTACTTCATGTTAGGATGCAGTTTCTACGAGGAAGGAAGTATGGTCAACCTCGAGATCATGTTTCCAAAATGAGGATGGATTACACACAAGGTGCTCGTTCCCTAATGATGCTGGATTAGACACAAGGTGCAAATTCCTAGATGATGCTGGATTACACACAAGCCATGTGGAATCGTCAACTGTTCGTGCCCTCGTGGCTCTAGTAAAGGCTGAAAGAAAGGTACATCAACCCTTGAAAATGTAGCTAAGTTCCCAAAGAAGCGAAAAAAGCAATTACATGCTCTCTTCACCCAAGCCAAAGAAGAGATGGAAGAAGCCAGAAAGAAGCTAGTAGAGGCAGAGGAGGCTACGCGTCTCCTGCTATCTAAAACTGTTGTCAATACAAATTTTTCCTTCAGTATAGCTAGGTTCAAATATTTATCCAGTCAGCATGCCTGTTGTGATGTCCGTGCATCTACTGATGTGACAAAAAATAATTTTTTTTCGGGTCATGTAATAACATAGATGAAGCATTGGACATGGTATAGTTCACACGCAAGTCCAAGATTCCAAATTCAACTTCCACATCAAACTCATGTCCACAGATATCTGCACATTCATAGATAATGTCCACAACCATGATTCACTTAAAAGCCAAAAAATGTGAGGAGAGTTATAAATAAGGAAAAATCTCTATTTCCTACTACCAGTGCGTGCATAACAAGTCAAGACCATACATAATAAATTATATTTTGGACATTTTTGGACTCAACGCGAATAACTTCTGGAGGCAGGTATAATATTTCTAATGACGGCCACGGCTAGGGTCCACGATGTTTTGAGCCAAATCGGGTAACGCACCGGGTGTCTGCCGGCGACGTGGTGGTCGTAGCATTCGTGGGTTTCGAGCGGTAGCGACTCCCGTGGTCTACTATTCCTCGGTGTCGGCGGTGGCCGCAGACGTGTTGGCCACCTCCGCCAGCATGCCGTGTTTCCGCCAATGTTTGCGTCGAATGGCGCGGCCAACCACGGTGCATTGGACGCCGTGGTCCCCCTTGTTACGACATGCAACAACTGGCGACTCTTCTACGAGCAGGCTTGGAGCGTCGAGTTGATGCACCAGGGGGCCAGCTTGGAGCGGCAGCTTGCTCCTCCGCTTGCCCGCCTACAGCCTCGCCCATGGTACTGACAGCCTGGTGCGGGGAGGGAGGTGGGGCAGTGAGTTGCCTGACTCGTCGGGGCACCCAGCCGACTTTTATGCTGGAGAACTCGTCTTCCTGCTCACCGGATGCTATGGAGAATGTGGAGAAAATGGTGCAAGGAGGATATGGGGAGCGGCCGTGTGGTGCGGTTCTTGCCAAGCGTCTGGCCTCGTTTAAATAGCGGGCGACGAGAGGAGCCAACCAGCGTTGTGTTCTAAAATGCCGGCCAGTTCACGAAAGGACGTGTTGCTGGCACACGCGCGGATTCAATGGAGGCAGGCGGGGTAGTCTGAAGCCGGTTGCATGCGGCAAGGAGGCGTGTTCAGCCTGGCCTGCAGTGAGTGGGGCCCGCGCCGGTTCCATGCCTGCACTATGAGAGGTCGTGTCCGTGCCAGATCAATCACTCCCTACAGTCCTTTTTTGTTTTTGTATAACAAAATCTCATTTACCATTCACATTTTACAAGTAAAATTCGTGGACAAACTTTGACCCAAAATACGATGGGGACTAGTAAACCAGGACGAAGGTAGTAGTTATGAATTCCATTTTCGCTCCATACCAATCATTCTAAAAACTAGTACTTATAACGCGCCATTGAAAATCAGAACTCTTACCCCGCTAAAAAAATATTTTAAACGTGGCTACTCGGTTAGTGGCGACTGGCGAGCCACCACCTCCAGGTCGTTCACCTATGGTCCCTACAATCCACTCCTACGGATCAAATTATCACGCGAGCTGACTATTCCTACAAAGGCACGCTCCACCACGTACCCGGTAACCGCGCATGCAGCAATCGTGCACCTAGGGTTTTAGGGTTTATTTGTTTACGGTGCCTTTATGTAACTCTAATGTCTGTGAGACATCGAGAGACCGACTTCGTGTGTGCACCTCTTCTCTTCATACATGTACTCCACCATTTGTCTGGTGTGCAAAAATTTATACAGTAGTAATAACTAGCAATGTGCCAATGTGTTGCCACACGATCAAAGTAGATTAATACATATTTACCGATTTGATAGAAAAGAGTCTAGTTTTGAAATATGTATATCAGTAAAAAAAATGTTATGTTTCACTCAAAATATATTCCTTTGGTGGTTTTGATGAGATAAGGGAGGAATTTGGTTGGTTTCAAGATTCGAGAAGTGGTATATCTCTACTCTTATAAAAAACAAAGTTGGTGATGATGGTGTGCCTGCCATCCTGCAATATAGATCGTCCGTTTTATATCTGATGAATAGGAAGGAAACTATGGCAATTTTGCAAAAAGATACCCACACCCCTCTCCACTTTTGCAAATAAGGCCTTCCCTCGTTCATCCTTTTCTCCCACAAGATAAACTACTCATACAAATGCATCTTCATGTTCCGTGGAATGCATGGGCATCTTGCTAGTTGTTGCAAAAAGCCCATGTGTGTGTGTGTGTGTGGTGTGTGAGAGAGAGAGAGAGACAGGGAGAGAGAGGAGGAGGATGGAGTGCATGTGTGATAAAGACACAAAGAGTGTGTGTGTGTGTCTGTGTGTGTGTGTGTGCGAGAGGTATCACCATAAAATGAGGCGATAGTATGTGTGTGCACGATCGAGAGGGCGTGTCTCAAGAAGGGACGAAAAATCTACATAGATACAAGGAGCGTGAGAGATACATGTATGAGATAGTGGAAGCAAGAGTGTGCGGGTATATAAACCTATTTGGAGCCTAGTCGATCAATGTTTGTGAGAGAAATATGAGTCGGGGGTGCGAAAGCGAGAGTTTATGTGTCTGTGTGTCGATGGAAATGACACCTATGGGATCACAAGAATCCCTACTACGATTGCGGGGCGCGGGGTCGTGAGAAGAGCGGGATCAGCAGTCAGCACAAGCACACTCGTCGTTTACCCAGGTTCGGGCCGCGAGGATGCGTAATACCCTAGTCCTGCTTTGGTGTGTATATCAGTGTTCCTGGAGTTCTTGAGCTAGCTACGATGAGTGTAACTTGTCCAAGAGTCCGAATCCTTCTCCTGGATGCCTCGGGCCTCCTTTTATAGTCAAGGGTATCACCACAGTGGCACACAGGAGGTGGCATCGGAGTACAGAGGCTAAGCTTATCGCTTAGCCATTATGGGACAAGACACATTTAATGCACTTCTTAGGTGTCCACCTTACTTTACCGCCACCTCGCCCTGCTTCGACACGCGCCTGGGCCAGTGAGGCGGTCAGCGCCATGTAGGCTGGCAGGCTGTTGAGGTGGCACGGTGGTGGGGCCTTCACGAAGATTTGCATGCCACCACGTAGGCATGCGCTGAGTTGGCTTGGAAGCCTCACGTCGACACGTAGGTGCCTCCCTAGCTAGTGGGCTGGCAGCTGCATGGGAGCGGCGGTGGAAACTTGGCGCGTGTGGGCCTGGCTGTGGCCTCGCGATGTCCTCGGCAAGGGCCTTGCCGGTGCCCCGGCAAGGGTCTTGCCGTGGCGTTGTGGTCGTCCCCGGCAAGAATCTTGCCGGAGGTCTTGTGAGTTTCCTCGGCAAGGATCTCGCCGAGGTCTGTCGTCTTCTGATCCTCATCTGATTTGGAGTGCTTCTTGTCTTTACAAAGATCTGCATGCCATCATGGAGGTGCCTCCTGAGCCTTGGTCCCAACGTGGTTGGTGGTGTTGGAAAACATGGGGCTCAAGGGTGGCGTGCTCTGCTGGCGTTGGGCAAGCTGCCCCGGCAAGGTCCTTGCCGGGGCCGTGGAGGCCGCCCCGGCAAGGGTCTTTCCGGGGGAACCCAACTCGCCCTCTTGCTCTTTGTGTCTCCGTCTTGGCGTTGCTTTGATCACCTTGTGGCGTTGATTCCCTGTCCCTACCCCGCTAAGTGTGGCCGTAGGCGTGGCTCTAACTTCCCGTGCACAGGTAAAGGGGTACAAATTAGTTCCCTTACTTCTATACACCAATAGGAGCCCCCGGGTCTGGGCCACACATAAGCGCAACACGTTGATGGGCCAGGCCCAAAGAGGTGCGCGGGTAGGCTGGGTTGATTTTATTGAGGTGATTTTTCGCCCGCTCCGCTTCCCCACGATCCACATTGAACGCGTGATGTGGGGATCGTGCGCGGGGGTGATTGAAGCATGCTTGTGTCATCCTACGGTGAACAGTAAAGAGGTGGCTTGCGTGTCCCTTTGAGACCGCAGGGCCGCTGCTCATTTACTCTCCCCGCCTGGGAACCGTCGTTCCACGCGTCCTACTACACCCGCCCCTTGCGCCACGTACGCCGCATGCATGGTGCAGGGTGGCTGATAGGCACACGAAATATGGGAAGACGTGCGCGCGAGGCTCGATACCCACGCGCCCTCAATTGGGAGGGAAGGGCCGTCGACGGCCTCGCCCGCTGTCATCTTAATCAGCTGGGTTAGCTGAGAGGGGCGGCCGAGCCCTGACCCCGCCCCTTTATAAGGAGGGGAGCTGGAGGGATGGCACCCTTTAGTCTTTCGCCATCCGTCTTCTCCCATCTTTGCTTCTTCCTCCCTTCCGCCATGGCGAGAGGGCGTTCTGATGCTTCGATGGTGGCGGTGTGGGTTTCCGCTCGACAACATGCCACTCCTCCCCAAGAGCTTGTGGCGGTGGAGCCGGCCGTGAGGGGAAGGGGGAGGGGGCGAGGCCAAGGCCGCCATGGTGCTAGGCGAAGAGGAGGACGGGGCGGCGCTTCCACCTCGCCTCCGCCAGCGGTCCTTCCCCCAATGGAGGGCTACGTCGAGGACCATCCCTACGAGCTCTTCATCAGGCTGCGCCGGCCGACGCGTCGTCGTCTTCGTCTCCCTACCCCATTCGCTCGGGAGATGGAGCTCAACCTGCCGCAGGCGCTGAGACTCCATATAAGGGGCTGTGGGAATAGCAGCACATGGGCCGATGTCAATTTCCCAGCCTCTCATGTCATGTATCTCCATCGCAGTTGGAAAACCTTCCCTCACATCCACAGCCTGACAGCGGGGCTCATTCTCTACTTCAAGCTAATGGAGAATGGCCTCCTCTCCGTCAAGGTCTTCGACGACTTCAGAACTTGCCTGAAGTGTTGCGTGGAGAGCTCCTCGGATGACGAAGACTCGTCCTCGAGCGAGAGTGACGAGGAGGACAGCGGCAACGACGATGAGGGTAGCAGGCAAGAGGATGACGGGTCCGACTAGGTGTCGGACCTGCCGCCCTAGGACGGTGCCGGCAGCAGCAGCATCTGCACCGGGCCCCTTCTCCCGGTGGGGCCGGCTCCAAGAACTTCTCGGGGTCGCCTCCTTGGGTGGCTGGCGCGGGGAGGCCGGAGAAGGCGAAGAAGGCGGGTGGTGGGCCGTCAAGTCGGAGTATGATGGCACCGATGCCTTCGTAGCATATTGACGGACCGCTGCCTCATCTTCCAGCTCTTCTCCCGGCACCATCATCACCAGCCCTCTCTCAGGCGGCCGCCGACATGTTCTCTTGGCGCCTTCTGCTGCTTGTACCTCGCCTAGGCGCTCCTTCGCCCTCCTGTCTTCTTGTTCCGTTTCCTAGGGAGAGGGACAAGAAAGGGATTACGGGCACCTTATCTTTTTTAACTTGTAAGCCTACGAGCCTTAGTTAGATTTAAAACTTGTAATCCCCATGTTCATGTTTACATTCTATACGAACTGTACTTGTGTGGGTGTATTAATGAAAAAGGGTGTTTGCCGAGTTCTTTGTGCGTGAGCAAAGCCCATACCAGGGAACAAATCCTTGTTACTTTTAGTGTAAACATTGTCGCCCGGCAACAGGCCTCGCCACTCCCTTTCTTCATTCGACCATACTCGCGCTCTTGGCGGAGACAAGGGTGAAGTAGGGTTAAGCCCTACGCTTGCCTCCTCGCCACCGTGGCTACAACCAGAACCCGACCCAAGAAATAATTCTCGGGCACGGGCAGGGGGAGCACGGTAACTTAGGAGCAAAACGAGGTTTCACATGTCCCCACCCACACGGAAATGTAAAACAGGGGAAGGAAAAACTTATCTGAAGCTGCAGCCCCCGGCAACCTCAGTTTGCCGGGAGCAGACCCTTGTATCTTCAACCCTCGGCAAGCTTGGCTTGCCGGGGCTGGGGCGCCGGCCCGTTCTTTTTTCCCCATCCAGCTTGGCGAGAGTGCTCACGTTTCCTGTGAACCAAAAGGAGATGGGAAAGAAACAGGGAGACGCAGACTTGACCTCTATGCTAGGGGTTAGTCGCCGCAAAGCACTATCAACCCTAACCGAGGGAGAGACTCAACCTAGCATGCATGCTATAACTTAGGGCGCCAGCGCTTCGTTTATTTATGCTCAGGGTCTGCGCCTGGCTTTGTACAGAGGGTTACATGCCTTGCCGACAAGGCTTGTACAAAAGGTGGCTTGCCGGGGGGCCGACAGCTGCGCCTTATGGGTAAAACTTATGAAGATGCTCGATGTTCCAGGAGTTTCTTACTGGAATGGCATCTTCAGTCTCCAGGCGGACTGCGCCGGGCCTGGTGACTCGTATTACCTGATAAAGGCCTTCCCACTTTGGTGTCAACTTGTTGGAATTCTTGGCCGACTGAACGCGCCGAAGAACAAGGTCGCCTTCCTCAAAGCTTCGGGCTTGAACCTTGCGCGTATGGTAGCGGCACAAAGCTTGCTGGTAGCGTGCTGCTCTCACAGCCGCCCGAAGATGATCTTCCTCGAGGAGCGTCACATCATCTTGCCGCAATCGCTCTTGCTCAAGCTCATCGTAAGCGAGCACTCAAGGTGACCCATATATGAGTTCTGTGGGGAGAACTGCTTTTGCCCCGTATACCAGGGCAAAGGGTGTTTGGCCGGTGGCTCGATTTGGCATCATTGTGATCAATGAAAGAACCGTCGGCAACTCATCAATCCAGCGCCTTCCGCTCTTGTGCAGCCTGTCAAAAGTCTTCGTCCTCAGGCCACGTAGCACTTCAGCATTTGCCCTCTCCGCTTGGCCGTTGCTCCATGGGTGTGCCACGGAAGCAAAACAGACCTTGCTGCCAAGGTCTCCAATGTATTGCATGAATGTGTGGCTTGTGAACTGCGTGTCGTTGTCAGTGATAACTCTGCTTGGCACACCTAAGCAGCAAACTAGCCCCTTAAAGAATTTGACGGCTGACTGTGCGGTCACCTTCGTCACTGCTTCCACCTCTGGCCACTTTGTGAACTTGTCGATTGCAACGTACAAGTACTAAAAGGCCCCGACGGCGCGGGGAAAAGGGCCCAGTATGTCGAGCCCCCAGACCGAGAATGGCCAGGAGAGAGGGATGGTCTGCAAGGCTTGAGCCGGCTGATGAAGCTTCTTTGAATGGAACTGGCACGCTTCACACTTGGTTACTAGTGCCTTTGCATCCTGGAGGGCAGTGGACCAGAAGAAACCTTGCCAGAAAGCCTTGCCGGCATGGGCCTTTGACCCTATGTGGGAGCCACATAAGCCTCCATGTATCTCTGCCAACAGCTCCATTCCTTCCTCCTGGGGGATGCTACCTCTTGAGCGCTATGTTGGTTTTCCCTTGAAGAGGAAAGGGTGATGCAGCAGGGTAGCATAAGTACTTCCCTCAGTTTTTGATAACCAAGGTATCAATCCAGTAGGAGGCTCCTCAAAAGTCCCACACACCTACACAAACAAACAAGAACCTCGCAACCAACGCGATAAAAGGGTTGTCAATCCCTTCACGGAAACTTGCAAAAGTGAGATCTGATAGAGATAATAAGATAAGATAAATATTTTTGGTATTTTTATGATATAGATTGGAAAGTAAAAGATGCACATAAAAGTAGATGGAAAACTTATATGATAAAAGATAGACCCGGGGGCCATAGGTTTCACTAGTGACTTCTCTCAAGATAGCATAAGTATTACGGTGGGTGAACAAATTACTGTCGAGCAATTGATAGAAAAGTGCATAGTTATGAGAATATCTAGGGAAGATCATGTATATAGGCATCACATCCGTGACAAGTAGATCGAAACGATTCTGCATCTACTACTATTACTCCACACATCGACTGACTCATGCCTGCATCTAGAGTATTAAGTTCATGAAGAACAAAGTAACACATTAAGAAAGATGACTTGATGTAGAGGGATAAACTCAAGCAATATGATATAAACCCCATCTTTTTATCCTTGATGGCAACAATACAATACGTGCCTTGCTGCCCCTGTTGTCACTAGCAAAGGACACCGCAAGATTGAACCCAAAGCTAAGCACTTCTCCCATTGCAAGAAAGATCAATCTAGTAGGCCAAACCAAACTGATAATTCTAAGAGACTTGCGAAGATAACCAATCACACATAAAAGAATTCAGAGAAGATTCAATTATTTCTCATAGATAAACTTGATCATAAACCCACAATTCATCGGATCTCGACAAACACACCACAAAAAGAGTTACATCGAATAGATCTCCAAGAAGAACGAGGAGAACTTTGTACTGAGATTCAAAGAGAGAGAAGAAGCCATCTAGCTAATAACTATGGACCCGAAGGTCTGTGGTAAACTACTCACAACTCATCGGAGAGGCCTTGGAGATGATGTAGAGGCCCTCCATGGTCGTTTCCTCCTCCGGCGGAGCACCGACAAAGGCTCCAAGATGGGATCTCGCGGATACAGAAGGTTGCGGTGGTGGAAATAGTTTTTCTTGGTGCTCCTGGATGTTTTCGGGGTACGTGGATATATATATAGGTGAAGGAGGTAGGTCAGGGGAGCCACGAGGGGCCCACGAGGGTGGGGGCATGCCTGCCCCCCTAGGGCGCGCCGGGCACCCTCGTGACCGCCTCGTTTACTTCTTGATGTCCACTCCAAGTGTCCTGGATTCCGTTTGTTCCAAAAAGATCGCTCCCAGAGGTTTCATTCCATTTGGACTCCGTTTGATATTCCTTTTCTTCGAAACACTGAAGTAGGCAAAAAAACAGCAATTCGGGCTGGGCCTCCGGTTAGTAGGTTAGTCCCAAAAATGATATAAAAGTGTAAAGTAAAGCCCATAAACATCCAAAACGGGCAATATAATAGCATGGAACAATCAAAAATTATAGATATGTTGGAGACGTATCAAGCATCCCCAAGCTTAATTCCTGCTCGTCCTCGAGTAGGTAAATGATAAAAATAGAATTTTTGATGTGGAATGCTACCTAGCATAATTCTCAATGTAATTTTCTTTATTCTGGCATGAATGTTCAGATCCAAATGATTCAAGATAAAAGCTTATAAAACATAAAAATAGTTATACTTCTAGCATACTAACAAGTAATCATGTCTTATCAAAATAGCATAGCCAAAGAAAGCTTATCCCTTTAAAATAATATAGTTAGGCCATGCTTCATCTCCATTACACAAAATACTCCCATCATGCACAACCCCGGTTTCAGCAAGCAATTGGTTCATACTTTTTAACGCGCTTCAGCTTTTTCAACTTTTACGCAATACATGAGCGCAAGCCATGGACACTGCACTATATGTGGAATATGGTGGTGGTTGTGAAGACAAAAAAAGGAGAAGATAATCTCACATCAATTAGGCGTATCAACGGGCTATGGAGATGCCCATTAATAGATATCAATGTGAGTGAGTAGGGATTGCCATGCAACGAATGCACTAGAGCTATAAATATATGAAAGCTCAACAAATGAAACTAAGTGGGTGTGCATCCAACTTGCTTTCTCACGAAGACCTAGGGCATTTTGAGGAAGCCCATCATTGGAATATACAAGCCAAGTTCTATAATGAAAAATTCCCACTAGTATATGAAAGTGACAACATAGGAGACTCTATTATGAAGATCATGGTGCTACTTTGAAGCAAAAGTGTGGAAAAGAGATAGTAGCATTGTCCCTTCTCTCTTTTCTCTCATTTCTCATTTCTTTTTCTTTTTTTTCTTTTCTTTTTTATTTGGTGGGCTTCTTTGGCCTCTTTTATTTTTATAAAGTCCGAAGTCTCATCCCGACTTGTGGGGGAATCATAGTCTTCATCATCCTTTCCTCACTTGGGACAATGCTCTAATAATGAAGATCATCATACTTTTATGGATTTACAACTCAAGAATTACAGCTCAGTACTTAGAACAAAATATGACTCTATGTGAATGCCTCCGATGGTGTACCGGGATATGAAATGAATCAAGAGTGACGTGTATGAAAAAATTATGAAGGTGGCCTTGCCACAAATACGATGTCAACTACATGATCATGCAAAGAGCAATATGACAATGATGGGGTGTGTCATAATAAATGGAACGGTGGAAAGTTGCATGGCAATATTATCTCGGGATGGCTATGGAAATGCCATAATAGGTAGGTATGGTGGCTGTTTTGAGGAAGGTACATAATGGGTGCATGAGACTGGCGAAAGTTGCATGGTATAATAAAGGCTAGCAATGGTGGAAGGGTGAGAGTGCGTATAATCCATGGACTCACATTAGTCATAAAGAACTCATATACTTATTGCAAAAGTCTACTTGCCCTTGAATCAAAGTACTACTATGCATGCTCCTAGGGGAAGGGTTGGTAGGAGTTAACCATGCGCGATCCCGACCTCCACTCATAAGGAAGACAATTAAAAGAGCACCCCATGCAAAAAAATTGTCACAAAACTTTTACCATACGTGCATGCCACGTGACTTGCCAACTTCAACACAAGTATTTCTCAATTTCATAATTACCCAACTAGCATGACTCTAACATTACCACCTTTATATCTCAAAACAATTATCATCAAATTGATCATAGTGTTTAATGCACTTTCTATGATAGTTTTATTATACCCAACTTGGATGCTCATCATTCTAGGACCAATTTTATAAACATAGAAAATACCATGCTGTTCTAAAAGACTCTCAAAATAGTATAAGTGAAGCATGAGAGATCAACAATTTCTACAAAATTAAGCCACCGCTGTGCTCTAAAAAGTATAAGTGAAGCACTAGAGCAAAACTATCTAGCTGAAAAGATATAAGTGAAGCACATAGATTATTCTAATAAATTCCAAATCATATGTGTCTCTGTCAAAAGGTGTGTACAGCAAGGATGATTGTGGTAAACTAAAAGGCAAAGACTCATATCATACAAGACGCTCCAAGCAAAACACATATCATGTGGCGAATAAAAATATAGCTCAAAGTAAAGTTACCGATAAACAAAGACGAAAGAGGGGATGCCTTCTGGGGCGTCCCCAAGCTTAGGATTTTGGTTGTCCTTGAATATCTTGGGGTTCCATGTGCATCCCCAAGCTTAGGCTCTTGCCACTCCTTATTCCATAGTCCATCAAATCTTTACCCAAAACTTGAAAACTTCACAACACAAAACTCAACATGAAATCTCATAAGCTCCGTTAGTGCAAGAAAGAAAAACCACCACATAAGGTACTGTAATGAACTCATTCTTTACTTATATTGGTGTTAAACCTACTGTATTCCAAATTCTCTATGGTTCATACCCCCCGATACTAGCCATAGATGCATCAAAATAAGCAAACAACACACGAAAAACAGAATCTATCAAAAACAGAACAGTCTGTAGCAATCTGTAACTTCCGAATATTTCTGGAACTCTAAAACTCCTACCACAATAGGAAGGGAAATTTTTCTATTGATCTAAAGCAAAAAGAATCAACGCAAAAGCATGTTTCTGTGATTTATTAAAATTATTCTCGTGCACGCAAAAGTTTCTGTTTTTCAGCAGAATCAAATTCACTATCACCGTAGGTTATCCTATAGGTTCTACTTGGCACAAACACTAATTAAAACATAAATCCACATCTAAACAGAGGCTAGATGAAATTTTTATCACTAAACAGAAGCAAAAAAGCAAGGAACAAAAATACAATTGGGTTGCCTCCCAACAAGCGCTATCGTTTAACGCCCCTAGCTAGGCATAAAAGCTAGAATAGATCTACGTATTGCTATCTTTGGTATTCAAATCATAAGTTGCTCGCATAATAGACTCATAAGGTAATTTTACTTTCTTTCTTGGAAAGTGTTCCATTGTCGGGGAAACAGATCCACGAACACCTATGGGACCGGCGGACCGAGCCCCTTTCGGTTCGGCGGGTGGTGGAGGTCACACGAAGAGCAGATCGAGGCGAAGCACACGAGCAGTTTACCCAGCTTCGGAGCTCTCCGGAGAGATAATACTCCTACTGCTGCTTGTTTGATTGTATTGTGTTCTTGCTCGAGAGAGAGCTAAGTGTTTTCTAGCTTACGAATGAGTCGAACCCCCTCTACGTTGCGCATGGGCCTCCTTTTATATGCTCAAGGGGTCACCGACAGGTGGCAATGCAGAGAAGGGTACAAATGTAAAAAGCGAGGTGGTTGGTACAGTTATCTGTACAGTGTTTCCCACCTAACCCTGACGGCAGGGGACAAGGGCATTAAATGCCTGTCTGTGTCGCCCAAACAGTGCAGAAACGTACCGTCGGGGACACCACCGCTCGCCACGATGGAAGTCTTGTCAGCTCCGCATGCCACCGCGCACCGCTGGCTGCACAGCCTCCTACCACGCGCGCCTGGAAAGGCCCCCAGAGCGACACGTTGGTGGATGCGCTGGAGCGTGGGTACAGAGTGGCCGCCTGCCGCGGCAAGCACCTTGCCGTGGCCGTTGTCTTGTCGGGCCCGGAAGCTTGTCGCTCACCGGGCCTCGAGATGCCTTGGTTGGTCTTCCCGGCAAGCTCGTCTTGCCGGGGCCTTGTTCCCTTGCCGGGACGCGTGGCGCGTCGCGGCAAGTTCCTTGGGATGCCTTGGTTGGCCTTCCCGGCAAGCTCCTCTTGTCGGGGCCTTGTCTCCTTGGCTTGAATACTTTGTTCTTGAATGGCTCCAAAGGAACCACGGAGGACCTTGACGGTCGCCCGGCAAGCCTTGCCGCGGGGTGCTGCAACTGCCCGTGCACAAGTTCGGGATACTAGGGTACCCCTATTCTAGTACACCGACAGGAGCCCCCGGGCCTGGGCCATACACGGTGCCGAGCGCTGTTGGGCCAGGCCCAAAACAGGGCACGGGCACACGCGGCCTGGGTTATGCCGAATCTTGCTCCGTATCCACCGCGCCCTCCCCTAATGGCACGCGTTGAATGCGGCATCGTGGGAGAGATCGTGGGTGGTTTCTTTATTCGGAAGGGCGAAACGTCCGCCCCCTCCCTCTTTATAAGCAGAGGAAACAAGGGCAGTTCGCCCACCTCGCCGTCTGTTGCTCCAACTCCAGAAACCTCCACCGCTCCCCCCTTCTTCTAGAAGCAGAAAGAGAGCAGCGCTCCGCTCCCTATTGCCACCAGCATCACCACCGCCGCCGATCTCCCCCACCACCTCCGCCATGGCTCCAAAGGCCGACAAGGGGAAGGGCGTGAAGTCGGCCGAGGCGCAGCGACTCGCGGTGCTGCGGAAGGAGCGGGCCCTCTTCTCCCCCAGCTCGGTGCGAAGGAGCTGAGGGAGTACTTCTACCTCTTCTGGTCGACGGAGACGCGTGCGCATCCGCGCACGAGGGTACTCCCGGCTGCAGCTTCAGAACTGGCTCCAAGCAGGTACCCGTTCTTCGCATTGTTCTTCTACTACGGGCTCTGCCCGCCCTTTTCTGATTTCTTCTGTGACATCATGAACACCTACGGGTTCCGCCTCCTTGATTTCACCCCCAACGCCGTTCTGACCATGGCAGTTTTCGCACATTTGTGCGAAAACTTTGTCGGAGTCCACCCAAATGTAGCCCTTTTCCGCCATTTCTTCATGCCTCGGGTTGAGAGAGGAGAGCCGCTTGCCGGAGGGATCGCCTGGATCTCGAGAGTCGGCAAGAAGGAGGCGTATCTGGAGGGTGAGCTCTGTAGCAAGTGGGAGGAGTGGAGAGCGGAGTGGTGCTGGATCATCGAGGAGAACCCGCAGCCCTTCACTGCCGTGCGCCAAGCCCCAATAGTTCGCGGCAACGATTGGAGCAACGTGGCCCCGGAAGACGACAGGCTGAAGATCGCCACCACCCGAATCCTCCGCCCCAGGCTTGCCGGGCTCACTGTAGGCGTTGTAGGCGCAGATTTCCTTCGCCGCCGCATCGCTCCCCTGCGGGAGAGGGGAAGACCTGCCTGGGAGTTCAAGAACTCGGCAGACATCATGAGGCTGCGCCCGGGCCTCAACTTCAATTTCACCGTCCTGGAGCTGGATGCGATGCTCCTGGAGTTGTTCAAACGAGATCCCCAACATCCATTCACACTGCCGAGGAGCGTCGTTCCGTTGTGCAACAATTCATCGCTTGACCAGATCCACGCGATGATGCTGTTGTGCGATTCGCACGGAATCGCCCCAACCTGGCAAGAACCTGCGGATGACGTCGTACAAGCGTTCTTCGACAACTTGGTAGAAGTGCCGGTCCGCGCCGACGAACAGAAGAGCCTCACCCGCGACACTACCGACGCGGAGCTGCAGCACATCGCCACTAGGGCGGAAGAGGCTGCGGCAGCAGCTGCCGCGGGCGCGTTCGGGTTCACCATGGAGGAGGCGGAGGCGGCAGAGGCGGCAAACCTTGCCGAGAGTGTGGAGTTTGCCGGCGAGGAAGATCTTGCCGACCCTGAAGCTGAGCCGAGCGAGGCCGGCGAGGAAGAGCCCGAGCCTTCAGACAGCTTGCCGCAGGTGGAGCCCCCGGCCCCTCCAAGAAGGCGTCTCCGCAGGGCCGGGTACGTAGCGGGGCGGCAAACGAGCCAACAGCTGCCAAGCCGTGCGACACGCTCTTCGCGGCAAGCAATGTTGCCGCAGGAGCGCCTCACGCTGCTGCGGCAACTGGAGCGGGATCTTCCCGGTCCACGGCCACCGCCCCTGCCAAGCGGGCAAGGGATCCTACTCCTCTGCCTCGCGGCACCGGAGGGGAGCCGGACTTCGATCTCTCCGCGCTCATCTCCGACGAGGAGGAAGAAGAGTAAGTTTCTTTGGTGTTCTTGTAGTTCTTCAATTCTTGCTATCTTGTTGCTTTCGTCTTGTATCTGACTTGCTTCGATCTGGATCCATTCCTTTTCAGGACGCTGGCGCAGAGAGCGGCGAAGAGAGCCAGGGCCTCGGTGATTGTCATCGAAGATGATCCCACCGTGTCAGCAGGGGGTGCGTCTGAGACCACCTTGACGGACCCTGCAGCCACTCCCCAAAGTAGCCCCCAGCGTAAGGTTGTAGTTTTACTTCCTGCTGTCAGGCGCGCATGGGTGCTCTTTTCTCTACTGATATCTTGCTTGTTGATTTGTGTAGGAGCAGAACAGCCTCACCAGGAGGGCCCGGAAGCCGCCCCCGAAGTGCCATCTGCTTCGACTACGCCGCCAAGGGAGGAGTCCTTGGCAAGGGAGCGCTCTCCGGCAAGGGAGAACTCCCCGACAAGGGACAGTTCTCCGGCAAGGGACAGCACCAACGACCCTGCGGTGGTTGAGACCGCAACTGCAGATCTTGGTACAGGTAATCCACTTGTCTAAAAACTTCCCTTGGGTTCTTCTTCTTCTGATTTCCCTTTTTTGCATATTTGCTTGACTTCTCTCCCTTCTTCGTTCTTTAGATCCATCTGCTGCGGAGCCAATGGAGACCGAGGACACCGGCGAGGAAGGCACGCGTGGCAGCAACGACGACGCCGCCGCCAACAAAGAAGGGGCGGTGCTGATGAGCCCGCCGGCGAGGAGGCCGCCAAGGCTGCCGCCGCAGAAGCTGGCGAGGGGTCAGGCGATCGCACTAACGGCCCTGAGGCCGCAGGAGCGCCAGGCGCTGCGCCGACCGCTGATCCCTCCGCCGCTGCCACGGAGCCAGGCTCCGAAGAGCCCCAGCCCGGCGCCTACTTGAAGGCCGGCGACGGTATCTTCATCAAGCTTCCCTGGGCATCGAGCTCCAGGGCGCCGGTCGAAGGAGAAGCTTTTGACGAGGAGGTGCTCGCCTCCGCCGGTCTATCGTTGGTCGATGCGCCAAGCAGCAGCAGTGGCGAGCCTGAGGAGGAGCAGCTGCTGCGGAAGCTGCTGTCACTCTACCGCGCACGACAAGCCAAGCTCGCTTCTCGGGAAGCGCTTGTCGCAAAGGCGGGAGTCAATATGGAGAAACGCGCGGAGGAGCTCCGGGGCCTCAATCAAGAAGCTCTCCGATCCCTGACACAGGAGCGGGAGCGACTCGCCGAGGAGCGTACATCTTTCCTTCTCGAGAAGGCCGAAGCTGAGGAGGAACAAAGGCTTGCTGCCGAGAAGTAGTCCGCGCGAGAAGGCGAGTTGGTGCAGCGGAAGGCCAACCTCGACAGCTACGAGGAGGAGCTTGTCGCGCGCGAGGAAACACCTGGCGGGGCTCTCAAGGAAGCAAGGGATGCTGCCGCAACTGCAGAGGCCGCCAAGAAAGAGCTGGAGGCGAAGGTGGCACAGCTGGAGGCCAATATCAGGAAGAGCGGCGAGGAGCTTGTCGCGCTCAAGCGCGAGCGCAAGAAGGATGCGGCCGCCCATGGTGAGCTGCAGGGTCTTCTCGCCGAGAGGAACAAGGAGCTCAGCACCGCCAAGGACTCCAACGCGGATCTCAAGTTGTAGCTGGCTACGCTGACTCAGACGCTGGACGGCGCCAAGGAGCGAGAGGTGACCTTGTCGGAGAAGATCAAGGCCGACGCGGCGCTGCTGGCGAGCATTGCCGTTACCCAAAACTCATTTAGGGAGACGGTGGAGCACTGGACCGAGGGTCTGGTGAATATCGCCGCAGTCATCGACGGGGAGCTGGCGCAGCTGGGGATGGAGGACTTTGGGTATCCTTCCGACGAGCATCTCCAACCCAGCGCCAAGCTCAGCCTGTTCTTCAAGGGCGTGGCGACGGCACTCCAGCGACTCTGGGAGAGGATCCCAAAGCAGCTGGCCGACGAGTCGCGCAGGATCTGCGCAGGAGCTCTCTAGAAGGTGCTGATGAAGGTGGCCTTCCGCAATCCAGGCCTCAACCTCACCAACGTCCTTAAATCCTTGCCGCCGGATGCCGATCTGGACGCGCTCAAGGCCCTTGTCGCACCCATTGTGGACAAGGTGAGCGAGATCAAGAGGGTTGAGGGCGATCGCGTAGATTAGGCCGCCCGTTTTCTCTTTCTCCTTGTCGCTGCTGCCCATATTATAAGATCAATTCGTTAGGGCTGCGACAAGTTACTCTGTAATATAACTTTATTTCTGTTATCAATTGCTATGTTATTTCCTTTACTAGATTCCTTCCTTTGTATATTTTTACCCTACGCTTTTAGGGAACTTGTCGGCGCAGGCACCCGAGCCGCGAGCGCTGAGTCCGGGACGTCAGCAGCCTGCTGGCGGTGCCGCTTCCGACAAGAAACCTTGTCGCGACTAGTTGCAGCACACTTAAGTTGTTGAGCAGACTCGAAACAAAGTAAGGGCGCAACTAGCTACGAGTTGGTTCCTTCGCGCACAGGTTTTCCATACAAAGCAGGGTCGTTCGAGGAAGATAACTTAAAAATTAAAAAACTGATTGCTCAAACTTTGGCAACTTAGCTTTTCTGTCGTTTGTTTTCCGGCAAGGCGAAACTCGCTTGAACAATGCCTGGTCCACATCATAATCTTCTCCTTTCCCCCCGGCAAACTTGTGTGCGAGGGAACCTTGCTTTCCTTTATTAGAAAAAGAAAGAAGAGAAAACAAAGATATGATGCCTTCCGGCTCGTTATTGCTTACCGGGGGTAAGTGCTGCACAATGTGTCAGATCATGCATGCAAATATAAGGTAAAAAGCATGAAATTGACAAGATGTGCTGAGCACATTAGCTTTACTTATGCACGGGATCCGCGCCCGGCTTTGTATAAAGGATTACATGCAACATCGGCAAGACTTGTACAAAACGTGGTTGCTGGAACGGGTTCGGGCAACCGCGCCCTACGGGTAAAACTTATGAAGATGCTCAATGTTCCAGGAGTTGCTCACCGAAGTGCCATCTTCGGTCTCAAGGCGGACAGCGCCAGGCCTAGTGACTCATTTCACCCGGTAAGGGCCTTCCCACTTCGGCGTCAACTTGTTGGAATTCTTGGCGGACTGAACGCGCCGAAGAACAAGGTCGCCTTCCTCGAAGCTTCTAGCATTAACTTTGCGGCTATGGTAGCGGCGTAAAGCTTGCTGGTAACAAGCAGCTCGTACAGCAGCCTGAAGACGATCCTCCTCAAGGAGCAGCGCGTCATCTTGTCGCAGCTACTCTTGCTCAAGCTCATCATAAGCCAGCACTCGAGGTGATCCGTATACGAGTTCCGTGGGGAGAACTGCCTCTGCTCCATAGACTAGAGCGAAAGGTGTCTGACCAGTGGCTCGATTTGGCGTCGTCCTGATCGACCAAAGAACCACCGGCAGCTCCTCGATCCAGTTCCTTCCGCACTTGCGCAGCCTGTCGAAAGTTCTGGTCTTGAGTCCGCGCAGCACTTCAGCATTTGCCCTCTCCGCTTGACCGTTGCTTCTCGGATGAGCAACAGAAGCGAAGCAGACCTTGGCGCCAAGACCTTGGACGTACTGCATGAAGGTGCGGCTCGTGAATTGTGTGCCGTTGTCGGTGATGATCCTGTTAGGGATCCCGAAACGGCAAACAATCGACCTGAAGAACTTGACTACTGACTGTGTTGTCACCTTCTTCACAGGTTCCACTTCCGGCCACTTTGTGAACTTGTCAATTGCAACGTACAAGTACTCAAAGCCCCCGACAGCTCGGGGGAAGGGGCCGAGAATATCGAGCCCCCAGACCGAAAATGGCCAGGATAAAGGGATTGTCTGGAGAGCTTGAGCTGGCTGGTGTATCTGCTTGGAATGGAACTGGCACGCTTCACACTTGGTTACTTGTGTAGTTGCATCCTAGAGGGCTGTCGGCCAAAAGAAACCTTGCCGGAAAGCTTTGCCGGCAAGTGCTCTTGCGCCAATGTGGTGGCCACATATGCCTCCATGTATCTCTGCCAACAGCTTTTGTCCGTCTTCCCGGCAAATACACTTCAATTTCTCACCGTTGAGTCTTCTTCTGTACAGTGTGCTATCAACAAACTGGTACATACTTGACTGTCGGGCTACTTTTTCCGCTTCTTCTAGCTCTTCGGGAAGTTCTCCTGTCTGAAGGAAATGGACAATCTGATGTGCCCATGCTGGAGCTTGTGGCTCGACAACAAGGACAAAAGGCACATCTGCTGCTGCGGGAACATCCGCTTCTACGGCAAGAACTTGCGGCTCTGCCGGAGCTTGATGTTCCCCGGCAAGCTTGCCGGAGCAAAACTTGTCGGGAGCGCCTGCTACGACGGAACAAACCATAAGGCTTGCCGGAGCAGACTGCCCCTCAGCATCCTTGGTGTTGATCTTGGGGACTTTCTTGGCGGCGGCTTCAGGGAGCTCTGCCGGAAAGTAGTCACCAAAAATCAACTTCCTCTTCTTGCTTTGTCCAGTTGATGGTGTTACGGATGGTTGAGTTAGCTTGAGCACAAAGATCCCTGGTTCCACAGGTAGCTTAAGTGCGGCGCACTTTGACAGGCCATCAGCAATGTCATTCTGAGCTCTCGGGACATGCTCCATCTATAGGCCATCAAAGTGCTCTTCTAGCTTTCTCACTTCATCAACATATGCTTCCATCAATGGACTCTGATAGTTCTTGTTCACTTGGCAGACGACAAGCTGCGAGTCACCCCTGACAACGAGCTTCTTGATCCCAAGGTCTGCTGCGATCCTGAGACCGGCAAGCAATCCTTCATACTCTGCAGTATTGTTGGTTTCTTGCTCCTTGGGAAAGTGCATTTGGACTACGTACTTGAGGTGCTCTCCGGTGGGTGCGACAAGCAGCACGCCCGCACCGGCGCCTTGCAGCGAGAAGGCACCATCAAAGTACATCAGCCACTCCTTGCTTGCCTCCTTGACGGGGATGCTTGTCTCTGGAATTTCTTCATCTGGTGTTGGCGTCCACTCTGCTATGAATTCTGCCAATGCTCTGCTTTGGATAGTTGAAGTGCTCTCAAACTTGAGGCCAAAGCTTGACAGTTCCAGCGCCCACTCGACAATCCTGCCTGTCGCTTCTGGATTTTGAAGTATCCTCTTCAGCGGAAAGCAAGTGATGACTGTGATCTCATGTGCTTGGAAGTAATGGCGCAGCTTTCTCGAGGCCATGAGGAGGCCGAAAAGCAACTTCTGCACACCAGAGTACCTTGACCTAGCCCCCTGCAGAAGGGAACTGACAAAGTAAACTGGGCGCTGCACCATTCTCTTCTGCATCTTGTCATGCTCCTGCGCAGATCCATCCTTGTCGGGACTAGAGCTTGTCGGCGAAGCCCCCTGCTTGTCGCTGGATGCATCTGCCGGGGTTGCTGGCTCATCATCCGCCTCCCTCTCCACCACTAACGCAGCACTAACCACTTGATTGGTTGCCGCTATGTACAGCAGCAACTTCTCTTGTGGCTTAGGTGCGACAAGTGTTGGAGTGGAGGACAGGTTTCTCTTCAAGTCCTGCAGTGCAGCCTCCGCCTCCGGAGTCCATTTCATTGGACCTGCCTTTTTCAATATTTTGAAAAACGGCAGGGCGCGCTCAGCAGACCTAGAGATAAACCTGCTGAGAGCAGCCACGCAACCGGCAAGCCTTCGTACATCCTTGACGCGCTTCGGTGCTTCAATCTGCTCAATGGCCTTGATCTTGTCGGGATTGGCTTCAATTCCCCGCTGAGACACGAAGAACCCGAGAAGTTTGCCGGAGGGTACTCCAAACACGCACTTCTCGGGGTTAAGCTTGAGGTTGATCTTGCGCAGATTTGCAAATGTTTCGTCTAAATCTTGAATCAGGGTCGCCCTGTCCTTGCTCTTGACCACTATGTCATCCATGTAGGCTTCCACATTTCTGTGCATCTGAGGCTCAAAAGCATGGTGGACTACCCTTGCAAATGTTGAACCAGCATTCTTCAAACCGAAAGGCATCCGTACGAAACAGTACGTGCCACACGGGGTGATGAATGCGGTCTTCTCCTCATCCTCTTCTGCCATGAAGATCTGATGGTATCCTGAGTATTCATCAAGAAATGAAAGCAAATCACATCCGGCCGTGGACTCAACAATCTGGTCGATGCGCGGCAAGGGAAATGGGTCTTTGGGACAAGCTTTATTAACATCAGTGAAGTCGATACAAAGCCTCCATTTTCCATTAGCCTTGCGCACGACAACAGGATTGGCCAACCACGTGGGATGGAGCACTCCTCTGACAAGGCCTGCTGCTTCCAACTTCTTCATTTCTTCTACGATGAATTCTTGGTGCTCCACTGCCTGTTTCCAGACTTTCTGTTTGACTGGTCACACATGAGGACAGACGGCAAGGTGGTGCTCAATTACTTTCCTGGGAACACCGGGGATGTCAGACGGTTGCCACGCAAACACGTCGACATTCGCCCGCAGGAAAGCAACGAGCGCGCTTTCCTATTTGGGGTCGAGAGTGGCACTGATGGTGAAGGTACCACCAGTGCCGTCCTCCTTGGTGGACACCTTCTTGGTCTTAGGTGGAGCTGCCATTGCCTTCTTACACTTGCCGGTGGAGCTCGATGGTGCGTCCTCGACGGTAGCGCAGCACTTCGAAGAGGTGCGCTTGCCGGAGTGGGCATCAAAGCTCTTGCCGGACTTTGTCTTCTTCTTCCCCCCGGGAGCTTCAGCGGCAAGTGATTTGCGATCTGCTGCGACTGTTGCTTCCCGGTAGATCTTGTCGGGGCAGATAAGGGCATCCTTCTTGTCTCCAGGGACAGAGATGACACTTATCGGGCCTGGCATCTTCAGTATGTTGTACGCATAATGAGAGGCTGCCATGAACTTGGCAAGTGCTGGACGGCCAAGGATTCCATTGTAAGGTAATGGGAAGTCAGCAACATCAAACGTAACCCTCTCAGTCCTGAAGTTCAGCTCGCTGCCAAATGTTACCGGCAACGTGATCTTTCCCTTCGGCTTGCTCCTTCCCGGGTTGATTCCTTGAAATGTGTCAGTCTCTTCGAGCTCGCTGTCAGGGATCTGGAGTTTCTGGAGCACCGCGGAGGAGATCAAGTTCAAGCCGGCCCCGCCGTCAACTAACATCTTAGTGACCTTGAGGTTATGGATAGTTGGTGAGACCAACATCGGCAAGCACCCGACTGCAGTTATGCGATCAGTGTGGTCCTCAATATCAAAGATGATAGGCGTGTCGGACCATTTCAGAGGCTTGCGTGACTCGACGGGTGGTTCTGCTGCATTAACTTCCCGCACCCACTGCTTGAGTTGGCGGTGCGAAGTATGCAGAGAAGCACCGTCGTCAATGCATAGGACCTCTGTGGCCTTCTGGAACTCCTGCTCATCAGTCTCCTCATCATCCATGTCTTCATCATCGTCATCTTCATCCTTGTCGCGGCCGCGAGGAGCTCTGTCTCCTTGCCGCTGCTTGGCCTTGCCGCGGCGTCCTCCTCGGCCGGGACGTTTCTTGCCGGATCCTCCAGCACCTTCCTGGGCTTTCTCCTTGTCGCACCGCTCGTATTCAGCTTTCTGTTGCTCAACAAGCTGCTCGACTTTCTTGCAGCTCTGGAGATCGTGGCCCTTGGTGTGGTGGATCTTGCAGTACTGCTTGTTGGTGCCGTCCTGCTTGTCGGCGACCGCCACATCTGTGGCAACCTCCTTGCCGGAGCTGCCAGCTTTGGGCGTCTTGCCGGACTGCTCAACAACTAGCACCTCTTTGCCTTTCTTCTTTCTGTTGTTCCGCCGCCGGTTTTTCTTTGCCGGGGCAGCATCCTCACTGTCAGATCCTCCTGCTCCTATGTTCTCTTCGGGGAGTCTCCTCCCTTCCTCAGCACGTGCACACTTGTCGGCCAGGGCATACAGCTCACTGACGTCTCTGATCTTGCACATCGCCATCTCCTCCCTCATCCTACGGTTTCGCACGTTCTGATGGAACGCGCTGATCACCACTGCAGGGTGGACGTCTGGGATGTTGTGCTGCACGCTGCTGAATCTCTGAATGTACTTGCACAGGGGTTCTCCTTCCTTCTGGGCAAGCAGATGAAGGTCACTCTCTTGGCCATGAGGCTTGTGGCCGCCTGTGAAGGCGCCGACAAACTGATGGCATAGATCGGCCCAAGAGGATATGGAGTTGTCCAGCAAGTGCATGAGCCAGGATCTGACGTTGGGCTTGAGCACCAGCAGGAAGTAGTTGGCAAGGATCTTGTCGTCCCGTCCCCCGGCAGCCTGCACCGCAATGGTGTAGATGCTGAGGAACTCCGACGGATGCGTCTTGCCGTCGTACTTCTCCGGTGCGTCTGGCTTGAAGTTCTTCGTGCTGGGCCACTGGACTTGCCGCAGCTCACGAGTGAACGCAGGGCAACCTACCGCGTACGGCAGATCGCCTAGTTCCCCTGGCGCACGCATGTCAACAGAGGGCCCAGCGCGCTTGTCGGATTGACGTCGCGCTTCTCTTTGGCACTCGATGCGAGTACGAGCGTCTTCTTGTTGTCGATCATGAATAACTTGGCGCTGATCGCGACGAGCTCGTGGATCTGACGATGCGGTGGAGTCGCTGTCGAGGTGGATCCGGCGAGTCGGCGATCTTGGCCTTCGGGGTGGTGATTGCATGGTGGTGGCACCTCCACCAGTTTCGTCGCCACCGGCTCGCGCCTGGCAACCCTGCCGCGGCGGTGACGTGCTCGGCTGCCGCGGAGTGTCGCCGTTGGCATAGCCGATGAGGCTCTGAATGGTGGCCCTCCATTCGTCGATCTTGTCCGACGCCGGAGGGTAATCCAGGAGCAGTTGAGCTCGCGCCAAAGCTTCTGCTGGAGTGGTGGGTGGCAGCGGCGGACGGCGCGAGGAGCGGGATGTGCTCGGACTTCTAACTATGTTAGAAGGAGCATTATCCCGCCCGGGCGACCGTGTCTTGCTCGTGCTGTCACATTGGCGTGCATGCTGGTCTTGAGTGCCCCGGGATCCACCAGCTTGATCTTGGCCCAACAAACGTATGGTACTGCGAGTACCATGACATTGTCGGTCCTGCGCCTCCTGAGATGGGCACGGAACGAGGGCGGACGTCGAGGTCTGCGCCGCCTTGCCCTTGGACCTGGCAGCGTCGTGAGCTTCCTCGTCGACGTCCGTCCTTCCGCCGGCGTCTACCCCACCACCCGTTTGCTCCGGTGGCAGTGGGATCGATGTGGATGGAACAGCTGCCTCCGAAGCCTTCTTCTTCGGTGGCATGTTGATGAAGGAAAATGAAGATCTAGCTCATGTGAACGCCGGATCAGGTTCACGCAATCTCGACGCCCCCTACCTGGCGCGCCAAAGATGTCGGGGAAACTGATCCACGAACACCTATGGGACCGGCGGACCGAGCCCCTTTCGGTTCGGCGGGGGGCGGAGGTCAAACGAAGAGAAGATCAAGGTGAAGCACACGAGCAGTTTACCCAGCTTCGGAGCTCTCCGGAGAGATAATACTCCTACTGCTGCTTGTTTGATTGTATTGTGTTCTTGCTCGAGAGAGAGCTAAGTGTTTTCTGGCTTACGAATGAGTCGAACCCCCTCTACGTTGCGCATGGGCCTCCTTTTATATGCTCAAGGGGTCACCGACAGGTGGCAATGCAGAGAAGGGTACAAATGTAAAAAGCGAGGTGGTTGGTACAGTTATCTGTACAGTGTTTCCCACCTAACCCTGACGGCAGGGGACAAGGGCATTAAATGCCCGTCTGTGTCGCCCAAACAGTGCAGAAAGGTACCATCAGGGACGCCACCGCTCGCCACGATGGCAGTCTTGTCAGCTCCGCATGCCACCGCGCACCGCTGGCTGCACAGCCTCCCGCCACACGCGCCTAGAAAGGCCCCCAGAGCGACATGTTGGTGGATGCGCTGGAGCGTGGGCATAGAGTGGCCGCCTGCCGCGGCAAGCGCCTTGCCGCGGCCGTTGTCTTGTCGGGCCTGGAAGCTTGTCGCTCACTGGGCCTCGAGATGCCTTGGTTGGTCTTCCCGGCAAGCTCCTCTTGCCGGGGCCTTGTTCCCTTGCCGGGACGCGTGGTGCGTCGCGGCAAGTTCCTTGGGATGCCTTGGTTGGCCTTCCCGGCAAGCTCCTCTTGCCGGGGCCTTGTCTCCGTGGCTTGAATACTTTGTTCTTGAATGGCTCCAAAGGAACCACGGAGGACCTTGGCGGTCGCCCGGCAAGCCTTGCCACGGGGCGCTGCAACTGCCCGTGCACAAGTTCGGGATACTAGGGTACCCCTATTCTAGTACACCGACATCCATGCCTTTCCTTAATAGAAATTGGAATCTAATATTCCCTTCCTTCATATAATAATTGCACCAATCGTTCTATGGAAAGGTCTACCAAGAATAATAGGACATGAAAGATTGCAATCTATATCAAGAATGATAAGATCTATGGGAACATAATTCCTATTTACAATAATAAGAACATCATTGATCCTTCCCATAGGTTTCTTAATGGTGGAATCCGCAAGGTGCAAGTTTAAACAGCAATCATCAAAACCTAGCACATCACATAAAGTTTTTGGAATCATGGAAACACTAGCACCCAAATCACACAAAGCATAGCATTCATGATCTTTAATTTTAATTTTTATAGTAGGTTCCCACTCATCATAAAGTTTCTAGGTATAGAAACTTCCAGCTCAAGTTTTTCCTCACAAGATTGCAACAAGGCATCAACAATATGTTTGGTAAAAGCTTTATTTTGACAATAAGCATGAGGAGAATTCAACACGGATTGCAACAAGGAAATAAAATCTATTAAAGAACAATTATCATAATTAAATTCCTTGAAATTCATAATAGTGGGTTCAATGCTATGTAAAGTTTTGACCTCTCCAATCCCACTTTTACCAAATTTAGCATCAAGATCTAAAAACTCTGAATCATTGGGACACCTTTTAAGTAAATTTGACTCATCTTTAGTACCATCATTATCAAGATTCATATCGCAAAACAAAGACTTAATAGGAGACATATCAATAACTTTTAGATCTTCATCACTATTTTCATGGAAACTAGACGAACACGCTTTTATAAAGCAATCTTTCTTAGCATGCATCCTAGCGGTTCTTTCTTTGCACTCACCAATGGAAATTCTCATGGCTTTGAGAGACTCATTGATATCATGCTTAGGTGGAATAGATCTAAGTTTCAAAGAATCAACATCAAGAGAAAGTCTATCAACGTTCCTAGCCAATTCATAAACTTTAGGCAATTTTTCTTCAAGCAAAGCATTAAAATTCTTTTGAGAGATCATAAATTCTTTAACACTACTCTCAAAATCAGAGGGAATCTTATTAAAATTTCCATAAGAGTTGTTGTAGTAATTACCATAATTATCAGAGGAATTACTAGGAAACGGCCTAGGATTAAAGTTTCCTCTATACGCATTGTTACTAAAATTATTCCTACCAACAAAATTCACATCCATCGATTCATTATTATTCTCAATCAATGTAGACAAAGGCATATCATTAGGTTCAATAGGAGCACTCTTAGTAGCAAACAATTTCATAAGTTCATCCATCTTTCCACTCAATACATTAATTTCTTCTTTAGCATGTACTATTTTACTAGTAGATCTTTTGGTGTGCCATTGAGAATAATTAACCATAATGTTATCAAGGAGTTTAGTAGCTTCTCCTAAGGTGATTTCAATAAAAGTGCCTCCCGCGGCCGAATCTAAAAGATTTCTAGAAGCAAAATTCAATCCGGCATAAAAAATTTGTATGATCATCCATAAGTTCAAACCATGTGTAGGACAATTACGAATCATTAATTTCATTCTTTCCCAAGATTGGGCAACATGCTCATGATAAAGTTGTTTAAAATTCACAATATTGTTTCTAAGGGAGATGATCTTAGCGGGAGGAAAATACTTAGAGATAAAAGCATCTTTGCACTTATTCCATGAATCACTACTATTTTTAGGCAAAGACGAAAACCAAGTTTTAGCACGATCTCTAAGCGAAAACGGAAATAACTTCAAGTTAACAATATCATTATCCGTGTCTTACTTCTTTTTCATATCACACAAATCAACAAAGTTGTTTAGATGAGTCGCAGCATCTTCACTAGGAAGGCAGGAGAATTGATCTTTCGTAACATGATTCAACAAAGCAACATTGATTTCACAAGATTCAGCATCATTAAGAGGAGCAATAGGAGTGCTAAGGAAATCATTATTATTGGTATTGGAAAAGTCACACAATTTCATATTATCTTGAGCCATCATGAAAAGCAATCCAACACACAAGCACACAAGAGGCAAGCGAAAAAGAGAGGCGAACGGGAAAGAGAGGGCGAATAAAACGGCAAGGGTGAAGTGGGGGAGAGGAAAACGAGAGGCAAATGGCAAATAATGTAATGCAAGGGAGATGAGTTTGTGATGGGTACTTGATACGTCTCCAGCGTATCTATAATTTTTTATTGTTCCATGCTATTATATTACCCGTTTTGGATGTTTATGGTCTTTACTTTACAATTTTATATCATTTTTGGGACTAACCTACTAACTGGAGGCCCATCCCGAATTGCTGTTTTTTTTGCCTATTTCAGTGTTTCGAAGAAAAGGAATATCAAAGGGAGTCCAAACGGAATGAAACCTTCGGGAGTGAAATTTTTGGAACAAACGTGATCCAGGGGACTTGGAGTGGACTTCAAGCAACAGAGGAGGCGGCCACGAGGGTGCCCGGCGCGCCCCTACAGGTGGGCGCACCCCCACCCTCGTGGGCCCCTCGAGCGTCTGTCGGCCTACTTCTTCCTCCTATATATACCCGCGTACCCTGAAACCATCGAGGAGCACCACGAAAAACTATTTCCATTGTCGTAATCTTCTATATCCGTGAGATCCCATCTTGCAGCCTTCGCAGCGCTCCGCCGGAGGGGGAATCGATCACGGAGTCTACATCATCTCCAAGGCCCTTCCGATGAGTTGTGAGTAGTTTACCATAGACCTTTGGGTCCATAGTTATTAGCTAGATGGCTTCTCTCTCTTTGAATCTCAATACAAAGTTCTCCTTGATCTTCTTGGAGATCTATTCGATGTAACTCTTTTTGCGCTGTGTTTGTCGAGATCCGATGAATTGTGGGTTTATGACCAAGTTTATCAATGAGAAATATATGAATCTCCTCTGAATTCTTTTATGTGTGATTAAGTTATCTTTGCAAGTCTCTTTGAATTATCAGTTTGGTTTGGCCTACTAGATTGATCTTTCTTGCAATGGGAGAAGTGCTTAGCTTTTGGTTCAATCTAGCGCTGTCCTTTCCCAATGAGAGCAGGTGCAGCAAGGCACGTATTGTATTGTTGTCATCGAGGATAAAAAGATGGGGTTTATATCATATTGCATGAGTTTATCCCTCTACATCATGTCATCTTTCTTAATGCGTTACTCTGTTCTTTATGAACTTAATACTCTAGATGCATGCTGGATAGCGGTCGATGTGTGGAGTAATAGTAGTAGATGCAGGAAGGAGTCGGTCTACTTGTCACGGATGTGATGCCTATATACATGATCATGCCTAGATAATCTCATAATTATTCGCTTTTCTATCAATTGCTCGACAGTAATTTGTTCACCCATCGTAATACTTATGCTATCTTGAGAGAAGCCACTAGTGAAACCTATGGCCCCCGAGTCTATCGCTTATCATATAAGCTTTCAATCTACTTTTATTTGCATCTTTACTTTTTCCATCTATATCATAAAATACCAAAAATATATTTATCTTATCATATTATCTCTATCATATCTCACTTTCGCAAGTGGCCGTGAAGGGATTGACAACCCCTTTATTGTGTTGGTTGTGAGTTCTTGTTTGTTTGTGTAGGTGCGTGGGACTTTTGAGGAGCCGCCTACTGGATTGATACCTTGGTTCTCAAAAATTGAGGGAAATACTTACGCTACTTTGCTGCATCACCCTTTCCTCTTCAAGGAAAACCAACGCAAGCTCAAGACGTAGCAGTACTTGGTATGTCTTGACTTGAGCGAAGACCTCCCCGACAACGGCGCCAGAAATCCTTCTTGCTACCTCTTGAGCACTGCATTGGTTTTCCTTTGAAGAGGAAAGGGTGATGCAACAAAGTAGCATAAGTATTTCCCTCAGTTTTTGAGAACCAAGGTATCAATCAAGTAGGAGGCTCTTCAAAAGTCCCACGAACCTACACCAACAAACAAGAACCTCACAACCAACGCGATAAAGGGGTTGCCAATCCCTTCACGGAAACTTGCAAAAGTTAGATCTGATAGAGATAATAAGATAAGATAAATATTTTTAGTATTTTTATGATATAGATTGGAAAATAAAAGGTGCAAATAAAAGTAGATGGAAAACTGATATGATAAAAGATAGACCCGTGGGCCATAGATTTCACTAGTGGCTTCTCTCAAGATAGCATAAGTATTACGGTGGGTGAACAAATTACTGTCGAGCAATTGATAGAAAAGTGCATAGTTATCAGAATATCTAGGCATGATCATGTATATAGGCATCACGTTCGTGACAAGTAGATTGAAACGACTCTGCATCTACTACTATTACTCCACACATCGACCGACTCCTGCCTGCATCTGGAGTATTTAGTTCATGAAGAATAGAGTAACACATTAAGAAAGATGACATGATGTAGAGGGATAAACTCAAGCAATATGATATAAACCCCATCTTTTATCCTCGATGGCAACAATACAATACGTGCCTTGCTGCCCTGCTATCACTGGGAAAGGACACCGCAAGATTGAACCCAAAGCTAAGCACTTCTCCCATTGCAATAATAATCAATCTAGTAGGCCAAACCAAACTGATAATTCGAAGAAACTTGCAAAGATAACCAATCACACATAAAAGAATTCAGAGAAGATTCAATTATTTCTCATAGATAAACTTGATCATAAACCCACAATTCATCGGATCTCGACAAACACACCGCAAAAAGAGTTACATCGAATAGATCTCCAAGAAGATCGAGGAGAACTTTGTATTGAGACTCAAAGATAGAGAAGGACCCATCTAGCTAATAACTATGGACCCTAAGGTCTGTGGTAAACTACTCACAACTCATCAGAGAGGCCTTGGAGATGATGTAGAGTCCCTCTATGGTCGATTCCCCCTCCGGCGGAGCACCGGCGAAGGCTCCAAGATGGGATCTCATGGATACAAAAGGTTGCGGCAGTGGAAATAGTTTTTCGTGGTGCTCCTGGATGTTTTCGGGGTACGTAGATATATATAGGCGAAGGAGGTATGTCAGGGGAGCCACGAGGGGTCCACGAGGGTGGGGGCGCGCTTGCCCCCCTCGTGGCTGCCTCGTTTACTTCTTGACGTCCACTCCAAGTATCCTCGATTGCATTTGTTCCAAAAAGATCGCTCCCGAAGCATTCATTCCGTTTGGACTCAGTTTGATATTCCTTTTCTTCGAAACACTGAAATAGGAAAAAAAATAGCAATTCGGGCTGAGCCTCTGGTTAGTAGGTTAGTCCGACAAATGATATAAAAGTGTAAAGTAAAGCCCATAAACATCCAAAACGGGTAATATAATAGCATGGAACAATAAATAATTATAGATACATTGGAGACGTATCAATGCACTTCAATTTCACTCCATTCGGCCTTTTTCTGTACAGAACATTGTCAACAAACAGGTACAGAGCACACCGGCGGGCTACTTTCTTCGCTTCTTCCTGCTCCTCAGGAAGCTCCCTTGTTTGGAGGAAACGGACGGTATGTTGCGCCCATATTCGAGCCTGTGGCTCGACGGCAAGGATCAAAGGCATTTCCTCTGCCGCGGGAGTGGTCGCCTCCACGGCAAGGGCTTGGCGCCCCGCCGGAGTCGGTTGTCCCATGGCAGGCTCTACGCCGACGGCTCCAAGGAGCTTGGTGGGGAAGTACTTGCCGGGGCCTGACTTCCTCCGCTTGTTCTGCTTTGTTGATGGTTCAACGAATGGTTGAGTTAACCGAAGCACAAAAGTACCTAGTTCCACAGGTAGCTTGATGGCAGCGCGCTTCGACAGGTAGTCGGCAATGTCGTTCTCCACTTGGGGGACATGCTCTGCCCGTATACCATCAAAGCGCTCCTCCAGTTTCCTCACTTCATCTACGTAGGCTTCCATCAACGGGCTTTGATAATCTTTGTTGATCTGCCGGACGACAAGCTGTGAATCACCCCTGACGATGAGCTTTTTGACCCCGAGGTCTGCCGCAATCCTAAGACCGGAAAGCAATCCCTCGTACTCAGCAGTATTGTTCGTCCATATCTCCCTGGGAAAGTGCATATGGATCACATACTTGAGGTGCTCTCCAGTGGGTGCGACGAGCGGCACACCAGCACCGGCGCCTTGTAGAGAAAACGCCCCGTCAAAGTACATAATCCAGTTGCGACTCGTTTCCTTGCCGGGAAGAGTGGTCTCCTAGATCTCTTCGTCGGGCATCGAGGTCCATTTGGCAATGAACTCTACCAAGACTCTGCTCTAAATCGTCGAGGTGCTTTCGAACTTCAAACCAAAACTTGACAGCTCCAAGGCCCATTCTACAATTCTCCTCGTTGCATCTGGGTTATGTAGTGTCCGTTGCAGCGGGAGGCGGGTGACGACGGTGATCTCGTGTGCTTGGAAGTAATGACGCAACTTCCTCTAGGCCATAAGGTGGCCGAAGAGCAATTTCTGCACACCGGAGTACCATGACCTAGCCCCCTGCAAGAGGGAGCTGACGAAGTAGACCGGGTGCTGCACCATCTTCTTCTTTTGCACCACTTCACCCGGTTGTGTGAGTCCTGTCACACTGGTATCGGATCTTGCTGGGAGCCCAATCTTGCCGGGACGAGGCCCTGCCGGAGAGAGTTCTGGCATGCCATCCATCGACTCTGCCGTTGCTGCCGCCTCTTTGTCGTCCTCCTTCTGCACCACCAGTGCGGCGCTTACCACTTGACTCGTTGCCGCTAGATACATTAGCAACGGTTCTTGTGGTTTGGGTGCAACCAACACTGGGGTGGAGGAGAGGTATTTCTTCAAATCCTGTAGCGCTGCCTCGGCCTCCTGGGTCCACTCCATTGGGCCCACCTTCTTCAAGATCTTGAAAAAGGGAAGGGCACACTCAGCGGACTTGGAGATGAATCTGCTCATGGCGGCAACGTAGCCAGTGAGCCGGCGCACATCCTTGATCCGCTTAGGTGCCTCAATCTGCTCGATGGCCTTGATCTTGTCCGGGTTTGCCTCAATCCCACACTATGACACAAAGAACCCGAGAAGCTTGCCGGACGGGACGCCGAAGACACACTTCTCTGGGTTCAGCTTGAGGTTGATCTTGCGCAGGTTTGAAACGTTTCCTCCAGATCTTGCACAAGTGTTGCCTTGTCCTTGGTTTTGACCACTATGTCATCCATATAAGCTTCCATATTTCTATGTAGCTGAGGCTCAAAACCAATTTGCACTGCTCTTGCAAAGGTCGAGCCAGCACTCTTCAACCCGAAAGGCCTCCGTAAAAAGCAATACATACCACATGGGGTGATGAATGTTGTCTTCTCCTCATCTTCTCTTGTCATGAAAATTCGGTGGTAGCCAAGGAATAATAACAGGTCGCACCCGGCCGTGGAGTCAACAATCTGGTCGATGCGCGGCAACAGGAAAGGACCTTTCAGACACGCCTTATTAATATCTGTGTAATCAATACACAGCCTCCACCTCCCGTTTGCCTTGCGCACAACCACCGGATTGGCCAACCACGTCGGATGGAGTACCCCTCTTACCAAGTCTGCCGCCTCTAGCTTCCTGATCTCTTCTGTGATGAACTCCTGTCTCTCTAGAGCTTGCTTCCTGACCTTCTGCTTGACGGGCCGCGCATGAGGACAGATAGCAACATGATGCTCAATCACTTCCCTAGGAACGCGGGGATGTCGGATGCTTGCCACGCAAACACATCGACATTCGCCCGCAGGAAAGTGACGACCTCGCCTTCCTATTTGTTGTCGAGGGTGGAGCTTATGGTAAAAGTGTTGGAGATATGCCCTAGAGGCAATCATGTATGATGATATTTCCTATGTGTTTATGAATAAAGACAGTCCTTGGACATTATCGATGATGTGTATCAGCAAGTACGTGACTTGTTTTTGGGACTATGCATTGTATGATGACTGTCCTAAAAGGTCCCTAGTCGAAAGGGCTGTGTGGACGCGCAGCCGACTAGACAAGCATATGACACGGTCGATGGCTCGGTCTCACTAGCCATGGAGCATTGGATGCTAAACAGATAATATGGACTTGGAAAGGTCTGGTCGGATTCGACATAGTCGGATCCGAGTCGAGATAAGGTCCGAGTCGGACAGACCCAACTATGAGACGCAGCGATATGTCATCTATGAGTCTCTAGTACAACATACGTTCTATGTCCTAAGACCTGAGCTGACGCATGTATTTGAGATGGTGACAGACTTGCTTTGGGCCGACCAAACACTACTCCGTGATTGGGTAGTTACAAAGGTAGGTTTCGGGTTTGTCCAGTCCCATGCTGCGAGACATGGTCGAGCAAGATGGGATTTGCCCCTCCGATCAGGAGAGATATACTCTAGGCCCCTTGTGTGATCCGACCAGGAACAGCATGGCCATGCGACAAGGATTATGAGATAATCCGGATAGTGGTCGGTATCACTGGAACGAGAAAGAGGTCGGGTTAGCACAAGGATGACAGTCTCGCCTTGAGCCCGACAACATATATCGTGCGGCAAAGGGAACAGAAGTGTGACACATTGTACAGGTTCGCCTAACCAGCTTCATCGTCTGCTTGGTGGTCGGCACACCTTGCTAGAGGCCGCTACTAGCCATATAGTCCGGAGGTGATCCGAACTGCGACCAAGCCGGCTTGAACCTAAGGGTTCGCGCGCTTAAGGGAAGGAACCTACGAGGTTGGTTCGTAGGACACTGGTCGGATATGATCCGAACAGGACTAGGAACGTGACCGAGTGGACTTTGGGCTTTAGGGTCCGTGCGAGGCCCAAGTGTTTACCCGCGATGGACGCCTATATAAAGTGGAGGTGCAGCACACTTGGGTGGTTGATCGCTTCGGCGCTGCGAGTAGGGTTTGCATGTGTTGCGAATAGCCACCTCCACTCGCCGCTGACTGTGTGATCGGACCTAGCAGTCCGCCGCACGGTTTCCTCCTACACACGCGGATACCGTTAGAGGCGGTGCACTTGCGCCGCTCCGGCGAACTTGTACGTGGGATCGGACGACCGGCTGTTCAAGGGAGATCAAACAAGGAGGAGACGATCCACGCGGACGCGCTGCCCCAACTCTTCTTCCGCTGCACGGCACTGCGCGTCTAGTGGTAACGAACTTTGATCCATCTCCCGTAGCATGTTCCTGGATGTTCTGCGCGTAGGAAAATTTTAATTTGCAGTCGACGCACCCTACCGTAGAACCCAACAGTGGTACCAGAGCCTCTGCTATAGGATTTGGATTCAGACCGTATGCATATTAGACATGTGGAGGCGGCAGATGAGATCTGTTGTCCTTGAAGAGATCGGGTATGTGCACGGTTGATGTGATCAACTGCACATGGGGATGGTTGAGGCTATGTTTTCTGTCAATCGGGATCGATGAGGTCGTGACACGATCTACCCCTACCGGTCGGTCATCCGCCATCGGGGTTAACAGTGAAACGTAAACCCGAATCAGATTCGCGATGATCGATGAGATCGGTCAGATCAGAAAATTTGGCGTGAACGGAGTCCAGATGCGATCTGTAGTGCCGTGTATTTCGTACACGACACACAAACCGGTAGAATGCGATTCTATGCATAACTTTGTTTTGCAGGTTTGATGTAAATAGTATGGCTCATGTGTATGTGATGCATATGTGTAATTTATATGTGGCCTGCGTGTCATGTTTGTCAGCCGGCAGGAGCCAAAGTGCTATCATTATATTGCATAACGACCTGCGTGTCGACTTGTGACTCTATGTAAATTCATTACTAGTTGTAGTAGTTGGATAATAGAGATCAGGTTGGCGGCCTGGCGTCCCGGCGTGACAAACAAGATGGAGTTCCTGGATGGTCATCAAAGTCGGATCCGACCTGGAAGAATGTCCATGAAGGAGCCATACTATTTCACAATATGTGTTCAGTTGTGATTGTTATGCTTCTTTGTGTCTATGCATGTTAGAATGATAGAATGATCCCTCATGAATATCAAGCGAATTGCCATCCCCGGTATTGCACCTTCGCACGTCAAGTACTTCTAGTAGTGGGCTCATAAAATTGGGGTGCTGCTAGGTGTCCTTGAACTGAAGGGTTCGTGTCGGACACGGACATGCACTGCATCAGGTTAACTTGACAAGGCTATCAAAACAGTTTTGGGCCTTGTGGCAAAGAAGGTTGGGAGCCGGGGTATGAGATACCTTTCCGACCGACAGGAGTCGTATAGAGATACGATTAGCACGGAGTTGCTTACCTGATAGGTATGTTGGCTAGCAGTGATGCTAAAGCTCACTAGTCGCATGCGCTAGTCGGATCTTGAATCACTGAGAGTTTGCGGAGGGATGCTGACTTCAGTGGGAGTATTTCTATTTAGGCTAGAATTACTCTACATAAACACATTGCTTAGTGATTGCATATTTTCTGTTGTAGATCAATGGCACCACCTGCTCAACCCAACTTTGCATTGAAATCAATTCTGGAAAAGGATAAACTGAATGGAACAAACTTTACCACCTGGTATAGAAATCTGAGAATTGTTCTCAAGCACGATACAAAGGAACATGTTCTAGAGGATCCACTTCCAGAGGAACCTGCCGATAATGCTAGTGCCACAGCTAAGAATGCCTACCAGAAACTTGTTGATGAATCAACGGAGATCAGCTGTCTGATGCTGGCTTGTATGGAGCCCGATTTGCAACAGCATTTCGAAAATGTTGAGGCTTACTATATGATCGAGAGTCTCAAGAGCATGTTTCAGACACAGGCTAGGACCGAAAGGTTCACGTCTGGCGATCCTTGATGGATTGCAAGCTGAAGGAAGGTGATCCACTGAGCCCACATGTGATCAAGATGATCGGATATGTGCAAGCTTTGGATCGTTTGGGCTTCCAGCTCTTGGATGAGCTGGCTACTGATGCTGTTCTGGGTTCTCTTCCGCCCAGCTATGGGACGTTCATCTCGAACTACCATATGCATGGCATGGATAAGAAGCTCACTGAATTGCATGGGATGCTCAAAGTGGCAGAGCAGGATATTAAGAAAGGCACGCATCAAGTGTTGATGGTGCAGAAATCGGCTAAGTTCAAGAAGAGTTGGTCTAAGAAGAAGGCTAAGGCAAAGGGCACGGAGATGGTAACCTCTGCCGCTGCGCCGAAGTCTGGACCGTACTCGAAGACCATTTGCTATCATTGCAAGGAAACTGGTCACTGGAAGAGAAATTGTAGCAAGTGGCTTGCAGAGCATGGCAAGAAGGCCGGAAATGCTTCTTCGGACAAAGGTACACTTGTTGCATATGTTATAGACATTTACCTTGCTGACATACCGAGTAGCTCTTGGGTATTTGATACCGGATCGGTTGTTCATATTTGCAACTCGATGCAGGGGCTGGTAAGAACTAGGCGTGTGGCACAAGGGGAGATTGACATCAGGGTCGGCAACAAAGCAAGAGTTGCTGCATTGGAGGTCGGCACGATGCAGCTCCAGCTTCCTTCTGGATTTATTTTGGAATTGAATAATTGTTATTGCATTCCTGCACTTAGTCGGAACATTATTTCTGCCTCATGTTTGATGAGTCAGGGTTATGAATTCAATTTAAAGGATGATGGTTGTTCGATATTTTTGAATGGTATGTTCCACGGCTATGCACCCATTGTTGATGGGTTATTTATATTGAATCTAGAACAGGAACCGGTCTATAACGTAAATGTCAAGAGGCATAAGCCTAATGAGATAAATCCGACATACTTCTGGCTTTGCCGGCTTGGACACATTAGTCTGAAACGCATGAAGAAGCTCCATGATGATGGGCTCCTAACTTCGTTCGACTTCGGGTCGTTCGAGACATGTGAATCATGCTTGCTCGGCAAGATGACTAAGTCTCCTTTCGCAAAGAGTTGCGAGAGGGCGTCCGAGCTGTTGGAGCTTATACACAGTGATGTGTGTGGTCCAATGAGCGCAACTACCAGAGGTGGCTATCAGTACTTCGTGACTTTTACCGACGACTTGAGTAGATATGGATATATCTATTTGATGAGGCACAAGTCAGAGACTTTTGAAAAGTTCAAAGAGTTTCAGAACGAGGTTGAGAATCAGCTCGGCAAGACTATAAAGCTTCTGCGATCTGATCATGGAGGTGAGTACATGAGCCAGTAGTTCGATGATCATCTGAAAAGTCGAGGTATAGTACCTCAGCTCACACCTCCGGGTACGCCAGAGAGAAACGACGTGTCAGAATGGAGGAATAGGACCTTGTTGGACATGGTACGGTCTATGATGAGCAAATCGGATTTACCCTTGTCATTTTGGGGATACGCTCTAGAAACTGCAGCTTTCACACTTAACAGGGTACCATCAAAATCCGTAGACAAGACACCACATGAGATGTGGACCGGAAGAGTCCCACTTTGTCTTTTCTAAAGATTTGGGGTTGTGAAGCATTTGTCAAGAGACTTATGTCAGACAAGCTTACACCCAAGTCGGATAAATGCATATTCGTGGGATATCTGAGGGAAACCTTGGGATATAGCTTCTACAACCAGGAAGAGAACAAAGTGTTTGTTGCTCGGAACGGGGTTTTCCTTGAGAAAGATTTTCTCAGTCGGGAGGCCAGTGGGAGGACGGTTCGACTCGAAGAAATTCGAGGACCACTAGGGGACGACTCGGCTGGTGATGAGATCATACCGGAGTCAGTCAGGGAACCTGTAGTGGAACCGGCACCGGAACCACAGAGGTCGGAAAGATTGCGCAGAGTGCGTGATGTATTGTTGCTAGAAAGCGACGAGCCGTCCACATATGCGGAAGCGATGGTGAGCCCAGATTCCCAGGCATGGATGGAGGCCATGAGATCCGAGTTAAAGTCCATGGATGAGAATCAAGTCTGGGACTTGGTTGATCCGCCACCTAGCGTAACTTCCATTGGTTGCAAATGGGTCTTTAAGAAGAAAACCGATGTGGATGGAAATGTTTAGATCCACAAAGCTCAGCTTGTCGCTAAAGGTTATGGACAAGTTCAAGGAATTGACTATGACAAGACTTACTCGCCGGTAGCGATGCTGAAATCGTTGAGGATCATACTAGCTATAGCTGCATATTTCGATTATGAGATATGGCAGATGGATGTCAAAACGGCTTTCCTTCATGGAAATTTAACCGAGGACGTGTATATGATGGAGCCCGAGGGTTTTGTCGATCCGACTAGCACTAGTAAGCTATGCAAGCTCAAGAGATCCATTTATGGGTTGAAGCAAGCATCTCAGAGTTGGAACATTCGTTTTGATGAGGTCGTCACTGGTCTCGGTTTCATCAAAAGCGAAGAGGATTCTTGTTTATACAAGAAGTTAAGTGGGAGCTCGATAGTGTTTCTGATCTTGTATGTGGACGACATACTACTGATCGGAAATAATGTTTCGATGCTAAACTCGGTCAAGGAATCATTGAATGGCAAGTTTTCGATGAAGGACCTTGGTGAGGCAATCTATATTTTAGGCATTAAGATCTATAGAGATAGATCGAGGAGGCTGCTCGGCTTAAGACAGAGCACGTACATAGATAAAGTGTTGAAGCGGTTCAACATGAGTGAGGCAAAGAAAGGGTTCTTGCCGCTCTCACATGGTATAAGGCTAAGCGAGACTCAGAGTCCTTCGACACCTGATGAGCGAAGCAGGATGAGTAGGATTCCGTATGCCTCAGCAATCGGATCCATCATGTATGCCATGATATGTACAAGGCCTGATGTTGCTTTTGCAATAAGCCTAACAAGTAGATACCAGGGCAACCCAGGTGAGAGTCACTGGGCAGCGGTAAAGACTATTTTGAAGTACCTGAAAAGGACTAAAGAGATGTTCCTAGTTTGTGGAGGCGAGGAAGAGCTCGTCGTAAGGGGTTACGTCGATGCTAGTTTCCAAACCGACAGAGATGATTGTCGATCATAGTCTAGATTCGTGTACATCCTGAACGGAGGAGCAGTGCACTAGATGAGTTCCAAGCAGGATACGGTGGCCAATTCTACCACAGAAGCCGAATACATTGCGGCTTGTGAAGCTGCAAAGGAAGGTGTTTGGATCCGGCATTTTCTGGATGATCTCCGTATTTTCCCAGCCTCGGTGAAACCGTTGGACCTTTATTGTGATAATTCTGGTGCCATCGCACAAGCCAAGGAGCCGAGGAATCACCACAAGGTCAGACACATAGACCCGAAATATCACCTAATACGAAAGATCGTAAAGAACGGTCATGTAGAGTTATGCAAGATTCACACGGATGCAAATGTTGCAGAAACATTGACTAAGCCGCTTCTAGAACCCAAGCATGAGGGGCACGTTAGAGCTATGGGCATTCGATGTCTATTTGATTGACTCTAGTGCAAGTGGGAGACTGTTGGAGATATGCCCTAGAGGCAATCATGTATGATGATATTTCCTATGTGTTTATGAATAAAGATAGTCCTTTGACATTATCAATGATGTGTATCAGCAAGTACGTGACTTGTTGTTGGGACTATGCATTGTATGATGACTGTCCTAAAAGGTCCCTAGTCGAAAGGGTTGTGTGGACGCGCAGCCGACTAGACTAGCATATGACACGGTCGATGGCTCGGTCTCACTAGACATGGAGCATTGGATGCTAACCGGATAATATGGACTTGGACAGGTCTGGTCGGATTCGACATAGTCGGATCCGAGTCGAGATAAGGTCCGAGTCGGACAGACCCAACTATGAGACGCAGCGATATGTCATCTGTGAATCTCTAGTACAACATACGTTCTATGTCCTAAGACCTGAGCTGACGCATGTATTCGAGATGGTGACAGACTTGCTTTGGGCCGACCAAACGCTACTCCGTGACTGGGTAGTGACAAAGGTAGGTTTCGGGTTTGTCCAGTCCCATGCTGCGAGACATGGTCGAGCAAGATGGGATTTCCCCTCCGATCAGGAGAGATATACTCTGGGCCCCTCGTGTGATCCGACCAGGAACAGCATGGCCATGCGACAAGGATTATGAGATAATCCGGATAGTGGTCGGTATCACTGGAATGAGAAAGAGGTCGGGTTAGCACAAGGATGACAGTCTCGCCTTGAGCCCGACAACATATATTGTGCGGCAAAGGGAACAGAAGTGTGACACGTTGTACAGGTTCGCCTAACCAGCTTCATCGTCTGCTTGGTGGTCGGCACGCCTTGCTAGAGGCCGCTACCAGCCATATAGTCCGGAGGTGATCCGAACTGCGACCAAGCCGGCTTGAACCTAAGGGGTCGCGCGCTTAAGGGAAGGAACCTACGAGGTCGGTT
>NC_041381.1:148113832-148114549 GCF_002162155.2 Triticum dicoccoides
CGGTCTATGATGAGCAAATCGGATTTACCCTTGTCATTTTGGGGATACGCTCTAGAAACTGCAGCTTTCACACTTAACAGGGTACCATCAAAATCCGTAGACAAGACACCACATGAGATGTGGACCGGAAGAGTCCCACTTTGTCTTTTCTAAAGATTTGGGGTTGTGAAGCATTTGTCAAGAGACTTATGTCAGACAAGCTTACACCCAAGTCGGATAAATGCATATTCGTGGGATATCTGAGGGAAACCTTGGGATATAGCTTCTACAACCAGGAAGAGAACAAAGTGTTTGTTGCTCGGAACGGGGTTTTCCTTGAGAAAGATTTTCTCAGTCGGGAGGCCAGTGGGAGGACGGTTCGACTCGAAGAAATTCGAGGACCACTAGGGGACGACTCGGCTGGTGATGAGATCATACCGGAGTCAGTCAGGGAACCTGTAGTGGAACCGGCACCGGAACCACAGAGGTCGGAAAGATTGCGCAGAGTGCGTGATGTATTGTTGCTAGAAAGCGACGAGCCGTCCACATATGCGGAAGCGATGGTGAGCCCAGATTCCCAGGCATGGATGGAGGCCATGAGATCCGAGTTAAAGTCCATGGATGAGAATCAAGTCTGGGACTTGGTTGATCCGCCACCTAGCGTAACTTCCATTGGTTGCAAATGGGTCTTTAAGAAGAAAACCGATGTGGATGGAAATGTTTAGATCCACAAAGCTC